>NW_016804835.1:228059-245162 GCF_001698545.2 Rhinopithecus bieti
AGTAGAGAAATTTGTAAATTATGATCAAGATATTTAAAATTTTAAATCTAATTTTATGATGAATGGAGCTTTTTTAAAACTTGAAACAGTCTAAATGATCTTTAACATTAAGATGAGTTATTATTCTTTTCCTTTCTTTTTGGTCCTAGGTGTATTGAATTCTTAGCAGGAACACAACAAACAGAAGATCAATTATAAAACAGAGTATGACGTTCTTCCTCTTTATTAGCCTCTGGTTTGAAGACATAATTCTCAAACTGTCAGGGCTAAGCTGTCCCATTGATAAAATGGGAATAATGACCGGACGTGGTCGCTCGTGCCTGTAATCCTAGCACTTTGGGAGGCCACGGCGGGCGGATCACGAAGTCAGGAGTTCGAGACCAGCCTGGGCCAACATAGTGAAACCTTGTCTCTACTAAAAATAAAAAAATTTTAAAAATTGCCAGGCATGGCAGTGTGTGCCTGTAATCCTAGCTACTTGGCAGCCTGAAGCAGGAGAATCACGTGAACCCAGGAGGCGGAGGTTTCAGTGAGCCGAGATCACACCATTGCACTCCAGCCCAGGTGATAGTGCAAGACTACGCCTCCAAAAGAAAAAAAAAAAGAATAATATCAACTTTTAAAATTCTTCCATTTTAGAACATAAAGCAACATTGTAATAGCCAATTACTGACAAAAAATAGTGAGTGGCACTGATCCTTAGAGAGAAAATAATACCTACCGATTTAGAATTCCTGGGCTCCAGCACCAGTGACAGTTTGTAAATATCATCTTCAGTGTGATAGAGGTCGAGGGAAAGCTATAACAAAATTAAAAGGGATAAATATGTTGGATTACATTTATTTATTTATTTTTTTACGTTGCTGAATTTTTGTTCAAGTTGAATGTTTAAGTTCACTGTCTAATACAGGAATTTGAGTAAATGCAGAACAATAAAAAGGCGGCATGCAGAGACGGAAAATGAACTTTAAAAGAGAAAACGTTAATCCTGGTTAATCATCAGTTATCGACGAGAACCATCAACTTAATTCCTCAGCGATATTTACTGAGCAGCTCCCAGGTGCTCAGTGCTGAGTCACAGATGAGGGCTACCTGATGTTTCCAGGCTGGAAGCGGGGACAGATGCAAACAATAAGACTTGTAAATGTAATAAATGCTGCCTTTGAGGTGTGATTAAAGAACTGTGGAAATAAAGGAGCAGTTAACTAGGCTCCCATTATTTGAGAGCATTATGCTAAGTCCTAGTGAGGCAAGCTGATATAAAATCATTCCTTGCCCTCAAGCACCTGATAATTTATTTGAATAAATAGGGCCTGAACCTAAAAAGGTGTGTTCATACCAATAAAAGGCAGCGCATGCTGAGTGTGAAGTAGTTGCCCCACTTTAAGTGTTCCAAGAACCGGTCAGAAATCAGGGAGGCAGCATAGTAAATACACGAGGGCAGAGGCTGTGTAGTCAGGCAGGGCTGGGTTCAAGCGTGGAGCCTGCCACTGGCTAGCTGTGTAACCTTTAGCAAGTAATTTCCTCTCTGACACTCAGTTTCCACATCTGGAAAATGGAAATGATCATAAAAGTCCCTACTGAGTTGGATTTGTGTCAGGACCAAATGAAATAACGCATGTAAAGTATTTCACACAGGACCTGGTACACAGTAAAATCTCAAGAAGTGTTATTTTGTAGTGTTAATGTTACTGTGTTATTATCGTATTTGTTATTTGTTATATTATTATTATGCATAGGGGCCACTGGAGACGGAAATGATCAGGATGGATTCATGGAGGTCCTTGTGAACTGGGACTTAACCAGGAGGACTGGGACTGAATCTGGACAAAAGAGAGAGGAAGATCATTGCAGGCAAGGACAACACAGATCCAGATTGGAGAACATGGATAAACTCTGGAAAGCCTTACAATGCATGTTCTCACTCACCTAAAACAGAAGTCATGAGGTTAAAATAAGCCTGAACAATTCCCACCTACTCCTTTAAAGCTAGAACACTCCATGGATCACATCACTTCCCCGGCCATGAACATAACCAGTGCTGGCTCCCTTCTTTGACCATGTAGGAACGAAAAATGTTCTTTAACATATTTTATCTAACGTGTGTATGAGAGTGGAGTGAGGGGAAAAAGAAAGAAGCAGGAAGCCAGAGAAAACTCAAGAGGTGAAGATGTTTTCAAAGATTCCTTTTCCTGTTCTACTTCCTTTAAAAAAGAAGTTGGCATCATAAAATTTCATTTTCAAATCATTCATTCAACAAATATTTATCAGTAATCTACTATGTGCCAGGGACTGTTATAGTCACTGTTCTAGCAGCTGCTTGAATGTAACATTTAAATTAAGGACTTCATAATCAGGTCACGTTTCTTTTACCTGCACTTTGTCACAAAGTTTTTTTTCTAAACAAAATAAAACTGATTTAACTGTGAAATTTCCCCAGTATCATGTCAAGATCATGACAATCCTGCTTACAAAGAAGAGACATCCTAGTCACCTTCCCCTAAACAGCAATCACTCCTACTTCCCGGGCTCTGCTTTGTTACAGGAAAGGAAACCTCCACATGTCACAAACAAATGCCTTTGGGAGCCATTCCATTATATAAAAGAGTCAAGTAGGATGTCTAAAAGGTACATTTTGATATAGACACTGGTACCACAATGTCTTATTTGGAAAACAGTCTTTGCAGATGTAATTTATTTAGGGATCTTTCCTCTTAGCGCCACAATTAAAAAAAAATTGTGATGATAAATGGGACCTGACACCGCTCTCTGTTAGGGAAGTCACAGGGAGAGGTGTGGTTTGTGATGAACATCGCTACTCAGCAATGACAAAATTGCTGTCAGCCTAACGTTGGACCTTGAGTTGCCAAATCTTCTGATTTGTTCAGAGAAGCCAGAAATCTGGAGTTTTAGATAAACTATCCCAATTTTTAAACACTGGGAACTAACAACAACAAAATGTTATGATTCCATATAGACCAAATAAAATACATCAGCCATGGGCAGTTGTCTACTATTTTATAATTCCCACAACAGACAACTGCACCAGGCTCTCAGTCTCATGAAAATGGGCAGCACATCTGTCTTTTGCACCTCTGTATCCCCTGTCCCAGCTTGCAGCCTCGCACTGTGAAGGTTACATAAAGAGAGAAAACCAAGTGACTCCTTCCTTCTGAATTCCTTGTTATCAGGAGTTAGTGCAGACTTGGAGGAGCATGTTCCCTTCCTCCTGACTCAGCTTCCAAGTCCTGTGATCACTGGCACCAGCATCTGCTGGAGATGAGATGACAGCAGCACTACCACTGCCAACCAAGAATCCAAATTAGCCACACACTAAGGCGGGGAGATGCTCTTTCAGGAGAAACAGAACATCCTTGGGTATTTCCATGTGTCAAATGGATAACTGGCTCAGCGATGGAAATGTTTTGGTAGTCTCCAAATACTTGCTCTCTGCTTATTAGTAGTGTGAGCCTGGGCATGCAATTAACCTTCTTGAGTCTCAGTCTCCTGATCTGTGAAATGGGAATCATAAATAATAGCTGCCTCCAAGAACTATGGTGAAGATTAAATGAGCTAATGGGTGTCTGACTAGAGTTTGTTTAGAAGGTCACAAATGCAGGGTTTGGCTTCCAGTCAATGCACGAGCCAAATGCCACTGTGCTTATCCATGAATGTAAAGCTGCCGCTTGGGGTTACTCCTAGCATCTCTTCTTTCCCAGCCATGATTCTACTTCCTCTCTCAGATCTCCTCCGGGCTTTATGGACCTGCCCAAAGAATGATCTGTTCTACTTTCTACACACCTTTTTTATAATATGGGCTGCTCATCAATGGAATTTCAAGAACACTTGCTTTTGTCAAACATATTTTGAACCTGGCTGTTTTTTTCTGACAAATGTTCTGATCCACTGTTTCAAGTTGTTGCATTTACCAACCTATCCTTTCAGCAAAGCTGGTTGCAGATTCAGTCTTCAGTAGGATCTACATTGGCTTGACTGTTTATCATAAAATAAAACACACCTGGACATCAGACTGCCTCTACTCACCATTTTTGAAACTCTTCTTATTCTTCTTCTTCTTTTTTAAAATGAGACTAAAATTAAAATACAGGGGCTTTCCAGTTATTTGCATGTACTCAAAATGGTAAAAGTAACTGATAGGGCTAAAAATACCATGAAAAGATTCAGACTATTTCATACCCCATGCAACAGGAGCATCAGCTTTTAAAACTCCTGGTTACATGAATTGGGATGTAAGGGAAATGTCCTCTTCAGATATTCCCCAAAAAGAGAAACAATACGAATCCCAACAGTTTGGTGGCGTGATCCTCCTTCCCTCAACATGCCTGGTGCCACATTCAAGGGGCCAAGGATACAATGATAAAAATGACAAACAAAGCTCCTACCCTCATAGATTTTGTCCTGTAATTACTTCCTTTACTGCACACCATGAAGAGGGGGAGAGAGCGGTATTAATTAATTTTTACAGATGTGAAATAAATTAGATGTCAGCAATGTGCCCACATGAGAGAACAAATGTCCATTTGAGGGGAACCTGGCCCAGGCTGCGATGCAGAAGGTTACCCCCTGTCCTTTGTAAATCTCAGTTTCTTCTTTTGTTTAAAAAAGAAAAAAAAAAAAAAGGAAGGGGCAGGGGTGATGTTACATCCGCAGCCCTGCCCAGGCTGCACTGCAGGGTGTGTGTGAGAATTTACTGAGGAAATGTATGTGAAAAGTGCTGTGAAAATTGTAATCAACTATTACAGAAAGTTAAAGCACTGCGCTACAGCCTACCACACAGAGTAGGCATTTCATAATTGTTGATGAACTTAAGGGTTCTCTTTTTCTGTCCTCCAGGGCTGTCCATCATATACAGACGACCTCAGCTGGGGCCATGTTTAGATGAAAACAATCACTTCAGGTGAAAATTTAGAGTCCTGGGGCAAAATGAATCACCCCTTCTAATGCTGGCATGTGGATGCCTTCACATGCATTGGGGCAGCTGTGGTCAGCCATATGATTTTAATCCAGATATGTGTGTGCTTCATAAAACGGCCACTGGGCTCTAGTGACCACAAGATAGAAGCCTCCTCGGTCCTCATGTTGAGGTGATTAACTCCTCAGGAGTCAGGAAGAATGAATGTATACTGCTATGCACTAAACTTTCTTCTTGGTTATGTGGGGAGAGAAAGCATCTTGGCTTGAAGTTTGGTGACTCATACACAGGATTGTGCTATCGTGATGAGCTATCGGGCTGGTACTACAGAATCAAGTTGACTCTTGGTTCCTTATTCTCAAGATTTCACCGGTTCTTACATCTAGAATCCTGGAATTTTAAAGCTGGAAAAGACCTCACAAATGAGCATGAAACACTTATTTTAAAAAAGCCAAAGTCAAGGCTCTTAGCAAGGAGAAAAAGCCAAGCAACTGCAGAGGGAAAGCTGAAAGCAAGGTCTCCCATCTAGGATTCTGCCACTACACTGTGCTACCCAACACTGCACTTACTAAATACGGCGCTTGATGGCTTCTAAGTTTTCCTTCAATATGAGAGAGAGAGAGATTCCTCCCCAGCAAAAAGGAATTTATTTCTTAGCCTTTATTTCTAGAGTTCAGATTTTTTCATTTGTACTCCTGAAATTGTATTGAAAATCCTTCAATATTTCTCTAAATATCTCTTTGTCGTAATGTTGCTTGTTTCATTTATAACTCAAATTAATTTCTCTACCCCATTATTATCTTTTATCTCTATGAGAAATTGCCCAAGGGTAGGCACCTGCTCTCTGAAGTTGTGCTTGACATCGTGGACAGCTTGGACACAGACACTGGAAGCCTAGGCTCCACATGGAGACGGGTCTGCAGACATCACCTGTGGCTGTGGGTCTGCAGTCTGATTGGGGCTGCAACTCTGGTCACTCATTCATGGAAACATATATACATGGCAAATCATTAATAAATGCAGGTGCTTCATATACACCTTGGAATACTATGCAGCCATAAAAAAGGATGAGTTCTGTCCTTTGTAGGGACATGGATGAAGCTAGAAACCATCATTCTCAGCAAACTACTGCAAGAACAGAAAACCAAACACCGCATGTTCTCACTCATAGGTGGGAATTGAATAATGAGAACACTTGGACACAGGAAGGGGAACATCACACACCGCGGCCTATTGTGGGGAGGGGGAAGGGAGGAGGGATAGCATTAGGAGATATATCTAATGTAAATGACGAGTTAATGGGTGCAGCACACCAACATGGCACATATATACATATGTAACAAACCTGCACGTTGTGCACATGTACCCTAGAACTTAAAGTATAATCATAATAAATAAGTAAATGAATAAATAAATAAATAAATAAATAAATAAATAAATGCAGGTGCTTGAATTATTGTGAGTTGTGTTCCCCACCCCCAGTAGAGAAAGTCTGCATATTTACTATTTGTCACAACAACTCATCTTTAAGAGAGCTGTGTTTCTGTGTGTTGGCCACTTCTGCTTTATTTGAAGGGTATAGCTAGCATTATTGCCTACGCTTAGGGGTTTATTCTTTGGTAAACAATTACATGCTCTAGGAACAGTTTGTGAGAAGGGCGAGAAACCACACTCCTATTCCAATGCAGCAGACCTAGGGGATTTAGGCTCTCAGAAATTAAGAGGAGTTATTGGTTTCATTTTCCACAGCCATACAAGGAAAACAGTTAATTCAGTATTGCAGCTGAGTTTCAGATGCTACAGTGTTATAAACCCAAACAGGGAAGTTGTACCTCTACTTTTATTTAAGGAAGGGCGAGTGAATTTTGTTATGCCTCTTCTTCCCACAAAGAAGCAGCCAGTGGGAAATGTTCTATTCTATACACCTGTTGTGTCTAGAAGTTCTAGGATGCGGAGACCAGCTAAACATGTGTGCCACAAATGCCAAAAAAGTATGAGTGGCAGGTGAACTTCTTTTTCTAAGCCACATCCCTCCTAAATACAGCATGCAGTTCATTTACTGAGTTCCTAAATATGCCAGGAACTGTGAGAGGTGCGAGGGATATGATATGTAAGGCAGGTAAACAGAAAAAAATTGAATTCAGAGTGACTCCTCCTACAGTTAAGGAAAATATAAAGTGCCAGGGTGACGTGTGACAGATGCATGACTGCTTTGGAAGGGGAGAGAGAATGCTCCAGAAAGACAGGCTTTTGAATTTGAACTCACCATATGGATGGGGATAGGATTCTCCAAGAAAGTGCAAAGGCCAGAAAGCAGAAGGCAGCATTTCTTGGAGTGCAAAGTATAAGAAGTTCAGTATTTCTCAAAGGCTGGTAAAATGTGGGAGAGGGTGATGGCAAAGAAGGCTGGGCTGATGGTTGGAGACTGAGTCTTCAAGAACCTCGAATGCCAGTCTGTAAACTACATCCTGGAGGTTTGGGAGGTTCATAATGGGAAGAGGGGGATTGCAGAGAAGGTCCTTGCATCACTCCAGGCTTCAGCTAAAGCAGTGCAGTGAGGATAAAGAGGAGCAGATGACTGGAGGACATACAGAAGGATGTGATGAGTTGGACGAATGTGGTAAAGGAGAGTGAGGGCTGAGACAGAGTCTGGAGGAGCTTCTCTAAGAACTCCAGAAGTGGAGCCATACGGCAGAGAGTGGGCCCCTCTGAACAAAGGTAGATTTCTTTGCCCCAAGATTTGCTGGTTATGGAAAATACTAATCAGGGTTCCTTTTCCCTTGTCCTGTGAGATTTCCTCTCATCTATTGACTCTGAAACCAATTTTCCTCCAGAATGAATTGCTGGCACACATCTTCCTATGTCTCCTGGAAAGAAAGGTACAGAAGAGTTACAGAGCCCAAACTTGGCTCCTTGGAACTCACTGTGAGCAGGTTGATCAAATCCATGTTGGGTTCTAGGTGGTGAGAGGCATTCTGCAGGGAGACTAGTTCACTCAGGGTAACGGAGAGCTGGTGCATTTTCACAATGTTCACTTTGTTCTCCTCCGTCCAGTCTGGGAAAATGACATGGACTGCTATCAAGTCTTTCAAGTGTACTCCAAGGATGGGGATTTTGAAGCCATCGCAGTCGGCAAAGGCCTTGCGGTAATTGCAGTAATTACCGTTGGAGGAGACCAACTCTGTCATTTCATTCCAGTTCTGGGAACAGATGGAAAAGTAGAATTTCAAACAGCTTTTTCCCTTCTGTACACCCCCAGGCCCTGCAATGTGTGGCTAGGAAATTCCTCAGCTACTGAGAAAAGTATCACTTGCACCAATGTTGCTACAGGGAAATATTAATCAAGAAAAAGAAAGTTAGAAAACGTACTAGGCCTGGCTATGCATTGAGCAGCTGGTTCCATTTTGCTATAAAATGGAAATAACCTACATGTCTGCCTACCTACTAGAGATGTTGGGATATTAAATGGCATCATGTATTCTCAAGTGTTTGGGAATTTATGAAAATATTACTGTCCACAAATTCAAGCATGTCGAATATTAAAATTTTTTAGTTGTTCCAAGAAAGTTGCATTCCAGATATTACTTGAGGTTAATCTGGGACACTGTGGGGTAGGGAAAGTTGCAATGCGTTATGAGATAACTGTGGTTCTATATTCTGCCTAACTAGAAGGGTGACCTTGAACAAGTCACTTCACTTCTTTGGGCCTTGGTTTCTTTCTCTGTAAGTAAGAGAAGTTCCTATAAATAATTTTAAAAGATATACGGGTAGTTCTCCAAGCCTCTATAAGCTTCTATCAGATTCTTATTCTTCACAACATTTAAAATTTGTTTTTGCCTTTTACTTGAGATTTGGTACAAAGCTAAAAAAATGAAATACTTATTACCTAATAAGTTCCATTATACTTGGAATGAGTACAGAGTTTGAGGTCAAACAACAGTACTTCTGTGGCTTACTTTCTCTTGTTTATATGGACAAGTTATTGTTGGTTGCTTCACAGCAACTGGGCATGGTCTTTCTAGTAGACCCCGATTTTAATTAGTCTACTCTCTCCCAAAGCAGCCCTTGTGACTCAGACAGAGCTATTTCCATTTCCAGGACCAAGAATGGGTTCTGATTTATCATCAGAGTAATTGCATCCCTCTAGTTTGTGACTGGTTCAGGAACTCAGGGTTAAGCCAATCAGTACATTGTATTCCTCTGGCAACTGTTATTGGTCCAGGGATGGGCTTAAGACCTGAGTTGGCTCAAAAGGTCTTTAATTCTATGCGTGAAGAGTTGAAGTGAGAAGTCTTCCCTATCTTCAGCTTTCATGAACAAGGGAACATAATTTTTCGGTTGCTACAGACAGCCCAATTAGGAGAAAAACCGGTTTGATGAAACAAACAAAAAAACAAAACTCTCTAATACTCAGAGGCAGGCAGAGCCCCCGAGTCAGAGGTCTGATCAGACCATACCTGCTCTGTCTCTGGACTTCCAGGTATGTCCCCCAGGGTGGAGTGCAGTGGTATGATCCTGGCTCACTGCAGCCTCAAACTCCTGGGCTCAAATAGATCATTCCATCTCAGGCCCTCCCGTAGCTGGGACTACAGGGCCGCACACTGCCACACCTTGGCTAATTTTTTTTTTTTTTTTTTTTTTTTTTTTTTTTTTTTGTTTTTTGAGGCGGGTCTCGCTCTGTCGCCCGGACTGGAGTGCAGTGGCCCAGATCTCAGCCTCACTGCAGCCCGCTCACGGTCCCCCCGGTTTGCGCCCATTCCTCCGGCCTCAGGGGCTCCGAGTAGCTGGACTACAGGCGCCCGCCACCTCACCCGGCTAGTTCTTTTGTATTTTAGTATGGAGAAGGTTTACTGTTTTAGCCAGGGGGGATGGGTCTTGATCTCCTGACCTCGTTGATCCGGCCGTCTCGGCCTCCCAAAGTGCTGGCGTATTACAGGCTTGGGCCACCGCTCCGGCCTTTTTTTTTTTTTTTTTTTTTTGTAGAGACAGGACTCTAGTTATGTTACCCAGGCTGATGGTCAAATCTACTGGCCCTCACGCAATCCTCCAACCTCCACCTCCCAAAGTACTAAATTACAGCGTGTTAGCCACCACGCTGATGGACAATACATTCCTGATTGTTTAATTAGCCGTAGAAGTTTTTTCTTTTTCTTTTAAACTCACAGCTAAAAAGTGTCAATATTAAAAATAACAAAGTGCACTCTTACGTGACAACATGGATGAAATGCTCCTTTTGCTCAAGAAGAAAAGAACTATCATGTCATAAAAATAAATATGGCAGAAAGCTCAGTTTGGAAAATGATCACTGTTTTATATATATATATATATACATATTTTTTTTATGACAATTTAGTTCTAAATCTGAGGATTTGTATACAAGGCCTATGTCTTCCCCTTTCTATCTTTTGATGTGCCCAACACAGTGTTATTAATAGAGTAGTAATTCAATGACTTTATTTCAGCAGGTAGGGTAGTAACTATTTCTGTCTTATTTACTTTGTGTATCACAGTGCCTATCATATAGTAGGACCAAATAGATACCTGTTGAATATGTTGGTTTTTTTTTTTTTTTTTTTTTTCCTGAGACAGAGTCTCCCTCTGTTGCCCAGGCTGGAGTGCAGTGGTGCGATCTCGGCTCACTGCAAGCTTCACCCCCCAGGTTCACGCCTTTCTCCTGCCTCAGCCTCCCGAGTAGCTGGGACTACAGGTGCCCGCCACCACGCCCAGCTAATTTTTTTTGTATTTTTAGTAGAGATGGGGTTTCACTGTGTTAGCCAGGATGGTCTCGATCTCCTGACCTTGTGATCCACCCGCCTCGGCCTCCCAAAGTGCTGGGATTACAGGAGTGAGCCACCGCGCCTGGCCACCACTGCAATATGTGAATGGTATGTCAAAGCATTCTTCCTGGGACACTTACCAACACCTCCAACCTGTCTTTCCAGGTGAACTCAGCTGGTGTGGGTTATTCCCTTTCTACTTTGTCCCCATGTATAAACTACCACGGGTTTAAGAGGAAAACTTTCCCCCTCTGAGTGACATTTGTTAGGCATATACTAAATCTGAACAATTTACAAATGCATTTTTTTACTTTTAAGTAGGATCAAATCTACTGTACCTTTGTAACTTCTGAAGAAAGATGAGAATGCGTCTCTTTGAGGCGTGAAATGGAACTATGACTGAGGCCTCCCACCACTGCCATCAGGGTGTTAAAATTTTTGAGCTGAAGGAGCTTCTGCAATAAAAATGCATCAATGCTTTTAAGGATTTTAAATTAGTCTAAACTTTCTGAATTACAAGTACATTTATGCACAATTTTAATAACAAGAAGCTAATGAAAAAATTACATCAATTTAAAATGAAGCACAAATAGAATCCGAGAAATATATCTATTACTTCACAGAAAAATAGCTACGTTAAATGCTTCTAAGCATTGCTTTTTGAAAGCAATCTTCTTGCATGGCAAAAATACGATTTGTTCATTAGACATCAGCGAGTAGTTTAGTTGTCCAGTGCTCTTATACTGTGAACACCACATTTCCTCAAGGACTTTTCTCAACAGAGTGAATGAACATCTAGAACTCAAGAACCCAGTCTGATTACCAGACATACCTTTGCAACATTGATAAACTTTGTGATGACTTCTGCCCTTTGCTGGGGGGTTGGTTTGCTAAGAACCATCAATTGGACCCACTTAGAGATTCCGTTAAATAAAGCTATCGATCTTTCCAAAGTTGGATTATTCTCCAGGCAGCCATGGATGACATAGCTTTGGTAATCAGTGAACTAGGAAAGGAAGATTCAGATATTCTGAATTATAATGGAGTCTTTGTAAAATCAGAAATTAGAATATTATATAGAAGAGGTGAGATATTGTTTCATAACAACAGAATAATTTCTTTTATTTCACATTTACAATGGCATCCTAAAAGTTTGAATATACATGTGTCTTTAAAATATTATTTTGCTGCTTTTCAAACCCCACTACTCACCCCATGCACAGACACCCACTACTACACATCACAGCTTTGGTGGGAGGAGAAAGAGGCAAGATTCAAAGTTGTATTCCAATGAGTTCAAAATCTACTGGGTCATAAGATCCACCTGCGGCACTTGGTAAAATACTGGTTCCTGGGAACACCCTAGGTGTAAACGATCACTATCTTCAGAGGAAAAACCAAAGAATCTCCTTTTTTTTTTTTTTTTTTTTTAGACCAAGTCTCGCTCTGTTGCCAGGCTGGAGTACAGTGGCGCGATCTTGGCTGACTGCAATCTCCGCCTTCAGGGTTCAAGCGATTCTCCTGCCTCAGCCTCCTGAGTAACTGATACTACAGGTGCAAGCCGCCACGCCTGGCTAGATTTTTTTGTATTTTTAGTAGAGATGGGGTTTCGCCATGCTGGCCAGGATGGTCTCGATCTCTTGACCTCATGATCCGCCCACCTTGGCCTCCCAAAGTGCTGGGATTAAAGGCGCGCTGGGCCAAGAATCTCCATTTTTAACACACTGCTGGTGATTCCAATCAGGCAAGTTAAAGATACAATGGTATACAATGAAGAGGAGGAAATGAACGCAAATAGAATGATTTCAAATTAGCATCAATTGTAAAGTTGTTTCAAGAAAAAAGAAGACAGAGGGAAAAAAATCAATTGAAGTAAGGCTGCTCTTTAGCAAGACAAACACATTTTCAGAATGTTAGCATGGATGTCAAAAAATACATATGAGCTTTCTATCATATAAACAGTGCAGGGGACTCCCTCCCATGACCTGCCTGCGGGGAATCGTTAAGGTACTCTCTAAGTAGGATTACTTAGTGAAAGAATCAGTCTTTCAGAAATTCATGCTTCTAACCAAGACAGTCTTCTTTGCGAGCAATAATGTAATTCATTCTCTGACACCTTGGAAAAGGAGAAGGAGGAGGCGCGACTTCCCCAGAGCTTGGCGAGACAAAGCAAAGTGGTTGGCTGATTGTGAACCAATGTGGAAAATGTTATCATAACAGGAGGATAGAGAGCAGGAGGCTAAGAAATCACAGACCAGAGAAAGAAAAGGGGGAGTTAGAGAAGGAATGAGGCTCCATCAAGATGAGCAGGAAAGAGAAGTTTAATTCAGGATCTCCATCTCCGGGAAAGAAACAAGCTGATGTTGAGACTCTCCTTAACGTCTCCAATTCCTATTTTCAACCTACACCCACAATTAGCCATTTATACAAATCCGAACCTAACTAAATATGTTTTCCCAAAAACGAAGGGCCTAGCAAAACATGTTCACTTGGGAGAAGTCAATGGAGCTAAATCAACCTTGAATGGTTAAATCTGCACTGACTATTTAGAAAAATCACGCTTTAATCCTATGAAAGGAGACATTGAAAATAGCGACAGAAATATAGCTCCTGAGCCATAAAATAAAGACAGGATAATATTTATCTTTGGTTAAAAGGGATTGTTCCTGTGAATTAAGGGCACTTTTCCAGCAGAGCACAGTGATAGAAGCTGCCAACACTTCAGAGTATGAAAATGCAGCTCTTGGGGAAGTTGGCATGGTGGTTGTTATCCTTGGAAGAATAAATGTCAAGTTTCTTACTGAGATCCTTCTAAAAGATTTATGCTCCAGAAAAGTGAGGTGCTCAGCCAATTCAATGGGCTCCAGATGGTCAAACAGCAGACAGGCTTTTCCCTTCTTGGATACTTTTTTCCTCTGTGTGACTCTTCTCATCCAGTCATAGGAAGGACTATAAAAGAAGAGTGAGTCCGGTCAATGTGTTGAAAGCCCATTTCACTCAATGGAAGTTATTAACCTACTGACTCTGTAACTCTTGGCTTGCTTCCAGGGGCTTGTGCAAAATACATGCCCTGTCTTTCATATTTGAAGAGAAAACCACTGACCAATTGCCAATAGAACATAAACTTGGAGTTGTTTTTCCAGACAGAGTAGGTTTTGCACTGATCCATCCAGAATCTCTTACTTAGTCTCTTTGTGACCAGCAAGGTCTGGATCATAAAGGAAAGGTCAGGGCTAGTATATAAATTTGGGAGTTTATCAGGATATAGATGGTGATTTAAGGCACATGGAAACCACTAGAAGCTGTGGTTCTCATACTTTAGTATAACATGAATTATCTGAAAAGCTTGTTATAAAGACAGAGGCCTGGGCCTCACTGCCAGAGGTTCTGATTTATTAGGAATGATCTTGAATAATATATATTTTCACCAAACATCCCTTATAATTCCCGGATCATTCACTATTGATTACTATTGAAGGAAGTATTCAATAGTAATCGACAGTGGAAAACAGAGATGCCTAACACACAAGAATATACATTTGCAAGATGGATAACCATATTTAGATCATCAAATAGTCTTCCCTGTGCAAAGTTACCTAGTTGATATGAAAGTGGCCTAATTGCACCAGTTACCTAATAACTGAGCTAACCAGCTCCTGACATCTGTGGTCAACCACCATAAGGTTGTTGTTCCGAGGCCAACCTCAGCAGCACCATGGTACAGAGCTTCTCAAGCTTGCATGTGAATCACTTAGGGATCTTTAAAGTGCGGATTCCAATTCAGGTTTAAGGTGGAGCTTAGAGGCTGCATTCCTAATGAGCTCCCAGGTGATGCTAATGTTGCTGGTCTGCAGACCACACTTTGAGTAGTGAAGGCATAAGAGATGTTAACTAGATTCAGACTCAGTAACTAATACCGAGCATCTATTTTGTGCCAAATGCTTTCATGCACTATCTTATGTCCTTATTGGATGTTCATAATAATCCCATGAGAAAGGTACTGTCCACATTTTACAAGTAAAGAAACTGCAGCTTGGAGAGATGAGTTGTGTCCAATATGGCTTGTACTCACTGCAGCAAGGCTTTTCTCACAGAAGCAAACCTAGATTCAGGAGTGGGATGGACTCAGGACAAGTGGGGTGATCACTACTTCCTCCCCTAAGCAGTGGACTCATCGAGTGTGAAAGACGTTGGTGCCACTCTTACATGCTGGATATGTCGATGAGGCTGACGTGTTTTTCATATCCCAGTTGACTAGCTACTTCCCGGAATTCCTCAGTCATACGAATCAAACCAAGATCCAAATTAAACTCTGCAGGAAATTTCAGAATCCAGTACCTGAAAGGCATCAAATATTTTTGGCAGCTGGAATATTTCAAGTTGGATATCTATGGAAACGATTGTACCATTTTACAGACTACATTTAACACTGAATCCAGGACCATACTTCAAATTAGCCATCTCCTGTCTCCAAACCCCCATCCATCACATGGAGCCTCTCTCTGCCCTCCTTCAATCTAAAACCACTCCCATTCATAGCCTCTCTTTCAGTTGAGAGGAAACCCTTCCTTCAAGTCATGGTGAATAGGTGGGAATGGGTGTGGTGAGGGAGTAGAAGAAAATAAATCCACCCTTTCTAAGAGCTAGTTTCATTCCTTAATCACATTTACTACTACTTAATCTCTAGTCCAAAAGATAAAGTTTCCCCCACCCCACCCAACAGAGGAGGGCCAATTTTAACAAAGTTGGTGGGAGGGGCATCAGAGTAGACTCTGTTGTCAAACTAGGTCTGCAGCTTGGGAAAAAGGTCAACAAAAAAAATTGTCAACAATTGCAGAACTGGAAACTACAACCGTGCCAGAACCAGAAGCTACAAGAAGTTAAATTTGTAAATGTATTTACCTCATGAAGTAGCAGATCTTTAACCGAAATTCATTGCCGCTTTCTCCAGTGGCATTTCGATACGTAAACCAGTTAAAGAAAAAATCCGTGCACCTCATTTCCTTTACACACACCGGCAGCTGTGCTCTCAATGTATATCAATTCCTAATAAGAGGACCATGCTGGGGACATTTGGGGTTATGAAGACACTCAAATACAGAGAGAAGTGGCCTCTGATGACTTCGACACTGAACAATTGAAACCTGATTTATTATAGCTCTGGAATATATTTTTTTGGTCTGAAGGAGAAGCCAGTTACAGGATTAGTTTTGCCTTCCTCCACACTTAACTAATAACTGCCAATTGTAATTACAAATAGACTGGCAACTATACATAATTAAAACTGATAGTACAGAGAAACACTATCTATTTTTATTTTTATTATTATTATTTTTTGAGACGGAGTCTGGCTCTGTCACCCAGGCTGGAGTGCAGTGGTGCAATCTCGGCTCACTGCAAACTCTGCCTCCCGGGTTCACGCCATTCTCCTGCCTCAGCTTCCTGAGTAGCTGGGACTACAGGCGTACGCCACCACATCCGGCTAATTTTTTGTATTTTTAGTAGAGATGGGGGTCCACTGTGTTAGCCAGGATGGTCTCGATCTCCTGACCTTGTGATCCGCCTGCCTTGGCCTCCCAAAGTGCTGGGATTACAGGCGTGAGCCACCGCACCTGGCCAAGAAATACTATTTTAACCAAAAAGATTTTGTATTTAGGATTAATGCCTTATACAGTTATGCACCACATAACGACGTTTCAGTCAATGAAGGACTGCATATATGACAGTGGTCCAATAAGATTATAGTGGGATTGAAAAATTCCTGTTGCCTAGTGACATGGTAGCCAGCATAATGTTGTAACCCAATGCATTACTCATGTGTTTGTGGTGATGATGGTGTAAACAAATCTGCTGTTGTGTGAGTCATGTAAAAGTCTAGTATATACAGTCATGTACAGTATATGATACTTGATAATGAGAATAAATGACTTATCGGTTTATGGACTTACTATACTATTTTTTGTTGTAATTTTAGAGTACTCCTTTTACTTGTGTAAAAAAAATTAAAAAGTTAACTGTAACACAGCCTCAGCAGGTTCTTCAGGAGCTATTCCAGAAGGAGGGGTTGTTATCATAGGAGATGACAGCTCCATGCCTGTTACTACCCCTCAGACATTCCAGTGGAATAAGAGGTGGAGGTGGAAGACAGTGATATTGAGGATCCTGAGCCTGTGTAAACCTAAACCTAGGCTAATGCGTGTGTTTGTGTCTTTGCTTTTTTTTTTTTTTTTGAGACGGAGTCTCGCTCTGTCTCCCGGCTGGAGTGCAGTGGCTGGATCTCAGCTCACTGCAAGCTCCGCCTCCCAGGTTTATGCCATTCTCCTGCCTCAGCCTCCCGAGTAGCTGGGACTACAGGCGCCCGCCACCTTGCCCGGCTAGTTTTTTGTATTTTTT
>NW_016804835.1:245587-255244 GCF_001698545.2 Rhinopithecus bieti
ATAATAATTTAATAGAATAAGTTTGTAGAATAAAGATATTAAGAAAGAAAATATTTTTTACAGCAGTACAATATATTTGTGTTTTAAGGTAAGTGTTATTATAAAAGGATTAAAAAGTTTTTAAAGGTTTATAAAGTATAAAAGTTACAGTGGCCGGGCACGGTGGCTCAAGCCTATAATCCCAGCACTTTGGGAGGCCGAGACGGGCAGATCACGAGGTCAGGAGATCAAGACCATCCTGGCTAACACGGTGAAACCCCGTCTCTACTAAAAAAAATACAAAAAACTAGCCGGGCGAGGTGGCGGGCGCCTGTAGTCCCAGCTACTCGGGAGGCTGAGGCAGGAGAATGGTGTAAACCCGGAAGGCGGAGCTTGCAGTGAGCTGAGATCCGGCCACTGCACTCCAGCCTGGGTGGCAGAGCGAGACTCCGTCTCAAAAAAAAAAAAAAAAAGTTACAGTAAGTTAAAGTTAATTTATTATTGAAGAAAGAAAAATATTTTTATAATTTGGTGTAGCCTAAGTGTATAGTGTCTATGAAGTCTACAATATTGTACATTAATGTCCTAGGCCTTCACATTCACTCTCCACTCACTCACTGATTCACCCAGAGTGGCTTCCAGTCTTGCAAGCTCCATTTGTGATAAGCGCCCTATACAGGTGTACCACTTTTTATCTTTTATACCGTATTTTTACTACACCTTTTCTATGTTTAGATACACAGATACCCACTATTGTATTACAATTGCCTATAGAATTCAGTATAGCGACATGCAGTACAGGTTTGTAGTCCAGGATCAACAGGCTGTGTAATATAGCCTAGATGTGTAGTAGGGCTACAGCATCTAGGTTTATATAAGCACACTCTATGATACTTGCAAAATCATGAAATCATCGAATGATGATTTCCCCGTCGTTATGCTATGCGTAACTGTATAGGTACTCTAATTTCTTCTTTAATATTTGAAAATGTCATTTTCAGGTATATTAATACTCAAGTTGTATTATTTACTTGTAACTATATTTATTCATACTCTTTTAAACAAATATTTATTGAGCTTGTGTATATGCCAGGCACTGTGGATATAGCATGAGCAAGGAATCCAAAGGGAGGAAAATTTATAGAAATGTTGATTCACAGGCGGTCTTCAAATTTCCCATATTAAATGTTACTATGCCTAAATATCCCTTTTTACTTGTGTCTCATGCACTGGTGGCCATGCTAAGGGTGAGAACACTGTTGGTGGGTACATTCTCTGGACAATGTCTAGATTGCCAGGAGTATGGCCAGACTGAGCCAATGCCCTCCATCCTTACACTTCAACAGTGGACGCATATGACCCTTGGACCACTGGGAGTTAGGATCTTGCTCACTTCCATGGACCTTATAGACTCTCTAATATCCTTTTCTGCTCTGAGGTTGTGAGGAGGATGAAGAGAAGTAGAAAGTGGAGGAAGCTTGAACTGAACAGGTGGACACCCCACTGGCTCCAGAAGCCTTGGCAGGCCCTAACAACACTTGATGGTGCCTCTCCCTCTAAGGCGGTGCCTCTCCCCCTAAGGCTCCCCCTCCCTGTAGCGGTTCTCACTCATCTCCAGGGCCTCATGGGCTTGAAGAAGGCAGAGACTGCAGGCACCAACATTAGATATTGTATAATAAGCATTGGCTCTTAGGGAATAGAACCCTTTACGAACGGGAGACTGCATCTTCAGTCATTTGGCTTTCAACCACTTTTCTGGACTGCATGATGTAGAGAAGTGGTAGACTGCTAAAAGCCTTCATTATGGAATGGTGTTTCTAACCATGCAGGATTTTTTTGCTTTCATTTCACAAGAAAATCTAACATTAGTATCAGTCAACAAATTATAATAAGCCTGCTAGAATGTTCATTGTGTCTTGGCAGCAAGGAAAGATGTGAAAACTAAATTGATGTTTGTGCCCAAGCAAGAGCATATTATTTTGGCTGTATTTCCATATGATTAAGCTGCATCCTCTATGCCCACCATTTTGCCATCCCAGAAGAAACAAATTTGGTCTTGAATCATTGTTAAATATTCTCTCATTGTTCTAATAACAGAAATGTTTAAGACAAGTTAGAAACATCCAGCCCACAGTTCCTGCTTCATTTTACATCTTAGTGATTATTTTCAAGTACAGCCAAAACATCCAGATGGAGAGTCAACTATCTGGTCTATCATCCAGATGTGTTTCGTCTAGACATCTACATATATTCGCAAAACAGCTGGATAACCGAAGACTATTTATTCATCTTAATTTACTGGCTTTGGATAGACACTCTATCTAAATACAGAGCTTGATTTATGGTTGTAAAAATTACACAGTAGTTGAAAAGATATATGCAGAGAAGTTTTTCTGCCAATTCAGTGGAAGATAAATACCATCGGTGCATCAGTAGAACTATTCTTGGCAAGTAACTATTATTCAGTTCTCCATTGTCATCTGTTAAAAAAATAGAACAAGAAGTGAGGAGATAACAGTGCTACTCTTTACTTTTTCTAACATCAATAGAGAAGCAATAGTGTCATAGTGTCAAAAATTTTTCATAGACAAATGAATTTTTTTTTTTTGGAGACGGAGTCTCACTCTGTCACCCAGGCTGGAGTGCAGTGGCACAGTCTCGGCTCACTGCAACCTCTGTCTCCCGGGTTCAAGTGATTTTCCCGCCTCAGCCTCCCAAGTAGCTGGGACTACAGGTGCCCGCCACCACGCCCAGCTAATTTTTCTATTTTTAGTAGACATGGAGTTTCACCATATTGGTTAGGCTGGTCTTGAATTCCTGACCTTGTGATCCTCCTACCTCAGCCTCCCAAAGTGCTGGGATTACAGGCGTGAGCCACCACGCCTGGCCGACCAGTGATCTTTTACCTCCTACTTTGGCTAGTATTTCCTTGCAAGTAAAGGTGGGTAGGTCTTACCCTTCCTCTGGTCTACAGTTGACAGATTTCATAAATAAAATTCAGAACAATCAGTTAAATTTGAATTTAAGAGAAACAAGATTAATTTCTTTATTGTAAGTATGTCCCTGGCATTATTTAGGTCATACTTACACTAAAAATGTTTGTCAGAAATTCAAATGTAACTGGTCATCCTGTATTTTATCTGGCAACTCTGCTCTGGTTTAACTCTGGTTTCTATAGTAATCAATTTAATAAATAACTACTCCCATGTGGGTTGACTTTCTTTGTGCAAGGGATAACCCAATATGCCGTGGTGGATACGAAAACAACAACACAAGGAGCATACAGCTGTAAAGTGTATAATCTAGTAGCAGATATGATGTGTTTGAATGTAGAATGCAGTAAATTGTGCTATTCACATTCGTCTGAGTCAAAAGACCAAGAAACAATTATAGAGGCATTTGCTATGTGCTATAAGGAATTACAATGGGATGTGAGATGGGGGAAAAGGCAAGCAGCGTTCCTGACCAAGGAAACTAGGAATGGTACTATGAACATCTGAGAAGGCCCTGAAGCAGAATTTCAATGAAGGGAATATGACCAGTGGATGGTGGTAGAAAGGCACAGGGAATGTTCCAGAAACATTAAGTGGACAGTGTGACTGGGGTATGAGCTGTGGGCAGTAAACTGAAAGAAATGTGGAGGGCAGTGAAGCTGGAGAGACAGACTGGGGTCCATCCAAAAGGCCTTAAATACCAAGGTACAGAGACTGAACTCTGTTCCACAAGCAACTTGCCTCTGAATAGAGGAATAGAGGAAAGTGAGAGCATCAAGAGATCCAAAAGAGATGAAAGGAGAAAAGGCTCGTACCAAACATCTCAATGCAAGTGTGCAGCAGTTCATCTAATGTTGCTGCTTTCCCAAGGCCACTTGATCCCATGGTTATTTAGCCGTTGTCAAAAAACCAGAGACATTTTCAGCATCAGATAGACCATCTCCATAATCATGCAAGTCAGTGACGTTAGTGCCTAGTGGTGACCTGTCCTTAGTTGTACTTCAAGAAAACTCTAAAAAAAATTAAAAATTTAAAAAAACAAGAGAAAGTTATTAGACTAGAGTTCAGAACCCCATTAGAGCATCACTTTCTGACCTGAAAAGATAATGACTTCCATAGACAGTATCTTTCTACAAGAAAAGTATCAGTGACTGAGATTACATCAACCTTTATGATGCCAAAAATACCTACTAAGCTGTTCCTGGGGATGGATGGTGCTTGGAGACCATGGAAATGTTCCCTGTTATATACCATTCCACTTCACAACTGAAATTTTTTAATGCAATGTTTTATACTTTCCTCATATCTTTTTTTTTGTTTTGAGACAAAGCCTCACTTTGTCACCCAGGCTGGAGTGCAGGAGTGCAGTAGTACGATCTCGGTTCACTGCAGCCTTGACCTCCCGGGTTCAAGCAATTCTCCCACTTTCGACCCCCTAGTAGCTGGGACTACAGGCACACATCACCACTCCTGGCTTTTTTTTTTTTTTTTTTGTAGAGATGGGGTTTTGCCATGTTTCCCAGGCTGGTCTTGAACTCCTGACCTCAAGTGATCTACCTACCTCAGTCTTTCAAAGCGCTAGGACTACAGGTGTGAGCCACTGCACCCAGCCACCTTTCCTCATCTTCTTAAGTGATAAGATATTCAAGAATATTATAAATGTTACTTGGTTTAGTATTAATAAAAGAATATGTAAGAAAAAAAATTTAGATGCAAATATATTTATAAACATTATCCTCAGTGATTCATAAATATTCAACAACTATAAAAAATTCTACTTGCCTGAGAGTAAGATTATTCCTTGCAGTGGTAAAAATACTACTGTTAATTTACTGAACACCCACATTATGTGCTATGCGCCATTCCAAATGTTTTGCATATATTGTCGAACTCGACCTTCACAACAGTGCTGTGAGGTAGTAATTATTATTCCCAGTTAACAGATGAGTTGATGGGATTCACAGTGATTTAGCAACTTACCCAAAACCATACAATTATCAAGGCCTAGAATCAGGACTCCACTATAAAATAAAGCGTCTGTGTTCCCTTTCTCCCTTTCTTCTTACTACTTCTACAAGCATGGATATCACAAACCATCATAGTTTTGCCTGCTAATCTAGTGTAAAGGGTATCACTCCTCCACATCATCTCAGAAAGAAGATGTAAAGCAGATTATCTGTTACAGAGGTAGAAAGAATATGTGGGGATGACAGCTATCCCATTTGCCAGCACTGTCATGTGGAAAACATGATTGGCAATAGCCTCTTATAGTTGCTTACACTCAAAAGCATCGCTGCTGGGTAGACATCATCACTTGATTTTACAGAGTAGGTCCTTGATGCCAGGTCCCCACAGGACTTGGAGCAGGAGGGAGGCTGTTATGATGTAAGACATTTATCCACTTTAGATATTTTAGTAGGTAAATGCAGCCATTGAGGATTCATCTCATGAGCTGTTGAAAGTCAATGTCTATTTTACTCTCGAACTTTATTTATTCAACTGGCAATCACTGAGCACCTGGCCTATGCCAGGCACTTGGTTAGGCATTGAGGCTGCCAAGATGAACAAATCATTGTCCCATTCTTACCTTCAACAGGCTCATAGTCAACTTCAGAAAACAAACATGTGAATGAATAGGAAAAAATACCTAATGTCCATATGATGGTTGTATTAGTTCAGTGAGACCACTGGAGTGACATTGGAATGAGTCTGTTCACCAGGCACATAACTCTGGGGGAAAATGTTTGCCCTCTATTCATTCTGTGAAAGAACCAGATTCCTGTGCTGAAGGTACCATTCTTAGAACATAAAATAAAGGGTTATTTCAAGTGTTCAATAAAAACAGCAGAAACGCTGGATCAAATGTTCTCCCAATTCTGCTGCTCAAATGATTTGTGAAAGCAGATTATTAAAGTCATCTGGAACTAACTCTTTTATATCTTTCAACAAAGTTACCTTACCGGTAAGGCCTTTCCTGCCCTATTTAAAACAATGCACCTCTCAGCTCTCACCCACCTCTCACTTGGCATGTCCTACCGCCCTTCCTGGATTTATTTTTCTTCATAACACTTAACACTATCTGACAAACTATATATTTTACTTGTTTATTTGTTTTTAAATCTCTATAGTGCCATAAACATAAGCTCCAAGATTGTAGAGATTTTTGTGTTTGTTCTCTGGTATACTCCTTAACGCCTAAGGTTTTGCTTCTCACATAAAAGATACTCAAAAATTATTCACTACATTAATGAACGAGTGGATTAATGGATGAGGAAATAAATATCATGAAACTTGTCACAGGTTTGTCTTTGAATATGAGTATATTTATGTGAGTGTGTATAGATACCATATATTTTAAGAGACTTTTAAAGTTTGTTTACTAAATCAGCTTTAAGTAAACATCACTGGAACAAAAATTTCTGCCAGTTTTCTAAACTTAATATAATCGCCTATATTAATCATGAGAACTTGCCTTTTCCAAGACATTCTGGGGCAGAACTTCTCTGATTCCTCTAATGTCAACTCTATCAGTACCCTTAAAAGTCAAGATTGAATAATTAACAAGTTTGATTACCTTCAGGTGTATACAGACTTTTTTTTTTTATCCTGTTACTCACTGAACAGTAGACATATTACTTAGAACAAATAGGCCTAGACTAAACTGGTTTCTCAATTCGAAACCAAAATTATTCAACTGAGCTGTTTGGGGAAGGTGTTGACGTCCCCATAAGGGGTTAGAGATAACCTGGAACCAAAGACTCATCACCATGTTTAGGGTTATATTTCTGATCTGCAAAGAAACTGGCACATCATGGGCCAGGTAGGCCGGGCTATCAGGTTACAATCTGTTTCTGCAATCAATAGATGTGTCTGAGTCTCTGCTCCGCCTTCTGTCACCTGCACATTTACCTGAGGTCTCATTTCCTATGTGTGGACATTATTGTGTCTACAACTGCCTTTTTCAAAACAAGGCTTCTTTATTACAAAAGCAATATACACTTATCATTTAAAAGAGGACATTAAGGAAAAAGTTATCCTTAATCTCATCATCCAAAGATAACTCCTATTAACATCATAGCATGTTTGTTTTAGTTTCTCTAGGCATGTTTATTTTTTAATGAGAATTCTTACATAATTTATGACAATTTAAAGAAATACTTACCTGTTGTTTCCATACAGATAGAGTTCCAAATCTGAAATAATTTTAAGGGCAGTTAGCACCATTGGGAAATGCATGGAAGACGCAGTCTGTAGAACTGGTTTATTCAACCTGAGTGATAAGTACTTTGGAGAACCTGACAAAAGAACAGAAAGAAGCCCCCAAACAGAATTAGATCATGATAACCCCAAAGAATCCACATTGTGTTAAAGCATTTTCAAAAACTTTGAGTTACAGGTGGTATTTGAGATTTTGTCTAAACTTCACCCACAACATCAATTAACAAGGGCAAATATTCAAAATAGTTACTTGGTAACACAATTTTTTTTTTTAATCAAGTAAGCTTTTCGCAGCCTATTAAAAACCCACATATGGGACAAAGCCAAGTTCTACACACATAGTATACACTACTATTTCATGCAAATATACTTATATCAGTGGATTACTCATTAAGAATTTCCAAACACTGACTTTGAAATGTTAGTAAATCCTTAAAACAGTCTGTGGTCGTGATCACTAAACTCTGACCCTAAATCATTACTGATAGTCTCAACACGAATGTCAATGTTATTTTAGAGCAGGTTGTTTAGTCTCCCAATGGGGACTTAAGGACTTGCTGTTTGTTTAGGACTTGCCGTAGTGTTGATAGGTGCTCTCCGACTGCGATGAAAATTATTGCTCTCCAGCATAGACATTTTCTCCCAAGTCTGAAAGGGACACAATAAGCCAAATTTCTCCCAGGGTTTGAATTATTTCTAAAAGAAAAGTGTTATTTTTAAAGGGCAATAGAGTTTTGTTGGGTGTGATTTCAAAGGCTATGATATGTTCCTATAGCAAAAGGACGTTCATTAACATGACCTGTGAAGCCTCTGTTGTCAAAAAACATCCTTTTGAGGTTGCCTAGGACAGTAAGAACTGTGCTCCCAATTTTAGAAATAATAAAAGGAAGCCAATTCCACGAAACTGATCATTAACAGATAAAAATGAGCATACCAGGCTGACTCAGAACCTCTCCATTAAAAAAAATTGGGTTTCAACATTAGGTAACCAAATGGGGAAAGTCTGACTTATCTCTGAGTAAAATGCCATAATGCTGCGTACTTTATTAGACTGTTGAAGGAGTTAGTGAGGTCACGTAAAGTGAATCCATCATGGAGCCTACAGAACGCTGAGTGCTCAGTGTGAAGCTCACACTACTTCTTCCCGTCCCATATTAAAAGTCTTTTAAGTTGAGGCCTGAAGTAGCGGACCAATTTGCAGAAGCGGCAGGGAGAGAGATGTTCATTTAGAGAAGAGAAAAGATATTCTAAGAAAAAGTACAGTGACACTGGAGCACCTATTAGTCACCAGCAAGGGACTCCAATTCCCAAAGGTTCTGAAGTCAAAGTTAGGTCATGACTGTCAGAGATGTTGTAGACTAAATTCCCAGACGGTGTCTAGGAAGTATGCCAAAATGACAGGGAAGCTTTCTCCTGGCTCTAGAATTGTAGGATTTATAAGGTGAAATATTGTAACTAATAAGTGTATAACAAATCGTTTTGAAATGATGTTGGCCATATTAGAACTTTCAACGATTGTCTTGTCTATCATATTATCTCTATTCCAAGATAAAAGAATTTCTTGAAGATCCTTCCCTGCTAATGGCAGTTATTATCTTTATGCATAAATGACTACATAAATATCTTTATATTTATATGACCTCCGTATGGAGACAAAGAGATTTTTCTAAATGACTAAAAAACAAGTGGTAATTGTTACAAACTTTGAAGTCTTAAAGATTAATGCCAAAGATGTCAGCATTCATTGTTCTGGAAATATACAAACTTAATTTCTCTTTATCACCACAGACACATGAGTTTTTTTTAAAGTTCTGTGATTATATTACCTGATACTCCACAGGAGAATTGAGATTGAGTTTAGTAAATGAAATGACAGTAAAAACTCTGAAAGATAATTAATTTTTTTGATAAATACTTACCGAGGATCTACTAGACACCAGACACTGAACAGAACACTAGAGTGGCTGGTGGAAGGGGCTGGTGTTGGGGAAGGGAAGGATAAATGGATAAGCAAGACAGACACAATCCTTGCCTGTATAGTCTAGCAAAGACTGAAAGGAAGAATTACAATAAAATATCCTATGGAGCACAGAGCAGGTAGGGAGGGGCACTAATTTAGTCTAGAAGACTGAGGAGTTTTAGCTTGGTAAAGAAGATGACAATTATGAGAAATCGAGGCCGGGCGCGGTGGCTCAAGCCTGTAATCCCAGCACTTTGGGAGGCCGAGACGGGCGGATCATGAGGTCAGGAGATCGAGACCATCCTGGCTAATACGGTGAAACCCCGTCTCTACTAAAAAATACAAAAAACTAGCCGGGCGACGAGGCGGGCGCCTGTAGTCCCAGCTACTCGGGAGGCTGAGACAGGAGAATGGCGTGAACCCGGGAGCCGGAGCTTGCAGTGAGCGGAGAGCCGGCCGCTGCGCTCCAGCCTGGGCGTCAGACCAAGACTCCGTCGCAAAAAAAAA
>NW_016804835.1:255638-272744 GCF_001698545.2 Rhinopithecus bieti
AAAAAAAAAAAAAAAAAAAAAAAAAAGAGAAATCGAAAAGACATTTACAATGACTAAAGTGTTATGGCAAGAGATAAGACTAAAAAGTCAGTAGAAGTAGCTCATGACAGTATTGTAAGCTTTAGTAAGGAGTATATACTTTATCCAAAGGGCAATAGGAAGCCATTGTTTGAAAGGAGAGTGGCATGATCATACCTGGATTTTTGTTTTCTTTTTTTTTTGAGATGGTCTCTCTCTGTTACCCAGGCTGGAGTGCAGTGGCATGATCTCAGCTCACTGCAACCTCTGCCTCCCAGGTTCAAGTGATCAGCCTCCCAAGTAGCTGAGATTACAAGCATGTGTTACCATGCCTGGCTTATTTTTGTATTTTCAGTAGAGATGAACATTTCCCCATGTTGGCCAGGCTGGTCTCAAACTCCTGACCTCAAGGATCCACCCACCTCGGCCTCCCAAAGGGCTGGAATTACAGGCATGAGCCACCACACCCTGCCTGATTTTCTTATTATTTTATTTCCATTGGTATCTTAACGTCCTCTTCACCATATCAAGCAAACCTGGGTGAAATGGGAGCTAGGATCTGTGCCCTGGTGAGGACACCACCTAACAAATGCCAGCCCTGTTTTAGTTCCGAGGCTCAGAGTTATGGAAAGTGTGACTAGATCATAACAATAAAAACTCAGAATTGCTTCTTGAATGCAGGGGAGATTTATATACATTGTTTCAGAAGTTATCTGAAATAATTTTAGAAACATGACATGGGTGGGTGATACAACAGACCAAAGAACAAGGAACACTAAACTTCCTCTCAACAACTACAACAACCAAACAAAAGAAAACCTCCAGGAGAAGAGAAACATCAGCCTTCTACTCTTGACAGAAATAATCCCGATAATTCTGGTTCCTTTCTTCTCTTTTCACAATGGCTTTTGTATATTTTCTCCTCTTGATAAACCTCAGAACTGTATCCATCATACCTTCTGGCAGATGACTGTGTCTCCTTTTTAGAGTAAATGGAAGTTGCCTGACAGAAACTTCCTTGACTTCCTTCCATAAAAATGATAACTTTACCTACATGAATGCCCTTTTTTGGGGTCTCTCCTGCTATTGCATTGAAAGAAGTGGCCCTCTTCTTTATCCAAGGTCATCCCTCCACCTGTGCATGGATCCCTTACTCTTGTCCTCCCAGGGACCATGTTACATGAATTAACTTCTCACTCTTTTGCCTCTTCCTCCAATATTTATTTTTCCTGCTAAATCTTAGCACTTAAAGATGCCCAGGTCTTAACTCAGAAGTCTGTAATGGATATCTAGAAGTTAACTCAAAATTTCTCCTTGATATGATCAAGGGAAATCTTTGAAAACAAAATTTCTCCTTGGAGTCTCAGGCATCTCTAAATCAATACGGCCAAAATGAACTCATCATTTTCCTCCTATAAACTTCCTTCTCCTCCCCTCCAGTCTCAATTTCTCAATCTCAGGAGAATGACACCATCACCCAACCAAATATCTAGCTAGAAACCTGGGAATTACCCTTGATTCTGATCATTCCCCATAGCCAATGGATCAGTAGATCTTTCTGAATCTATTTTCAAAAGAAATTCTGCAACCAACCACTTGTTTCCCATCTCCATGGACACATGCTGGTTTAGACAACCATCATGTCTTGCCTGAATGATTTTAACCAATTACTAACTGGTTTCCCCATCCTCGGTATAGGTCTTTACTACAATGTATTCTCCATTCTGCAGCTGGAAGAATCCAGATATGGGCGAAGCACGGTGGCTCATGCTTGTAATCCCAGCACTTTGGGAGGCCGAGGCAGGTGAATCACTTGACGTCAGGAGTTTGAGACCACCCTGGCCAACATGGTGAAACCCCATCTGTAATAAAAATACAAAAAGTGGCCAGGCATGGTGGCGCATGCTTGTAATCCCAGCTGCTTGGGAGGCTGAGGCAGGAGAATCGCCGAACCTGGGAGGCGAAGGTTGCAGGGAGTCGAGATCCTGCCACTGCACTCCAGCCTGGGCAACAGAGACAGACTCATTTCTCTCCCATCCTTTGACTTGATCCAAAATATTTCATTCTGGTAACTACCACCTGAGCCACCTTTCTTATGATCCCCACCTTCCCTAATAGGCTTTCTGCATCTCTGCCCCACTACTCACACTCTCCAATGCTCTCATTAACTGAGTCTCGCTCTGTCACCCAGGCTGGAGGGCAGTGGTGTGATCTTGGCTCACTTCAACCTCTGCCCCCCAGTTTCAAGCAATTCTCCTACCTCAGCCTTCCAAGTAGCTGGGTTTACAGGTGCACGCCACCATGCCCGGCTAATTTTTGTATTTTTAGTAGAGACGGGGTTTCACCATGTTGGCCAGGATGGTCCTGAACTGCTGACCTCAAGTGATCTGCCCACCTTGGCCTCCCAAAGTGCTGGGATTACAGGTGTGAGCCACTGTGCCTGGCCTCAGTTGACTATATTTGAAATTCTTTGTTTATTTCTGCACTGGTCTTGTTTCTGTTTAAATTTTCCTTCTCATTCCTTTCAAGTTCATTCCTCTGTTCTTTGAATTTCTCTTTCTACTTCATTTTCTTCAATCAGGTGTTCTTCCCAGTGTGCTCCACCAAAGTCATACTGTCATCACTGTCAAACTTGTTTCTATTACAAACCTACTGGGATAGTACGAATATAAGAAATGGGCCCGGTGATTATGGCAAAGTTCATTCATTGTAAATGGACCACAAATGATGACATGAAGACTAAAATCTCCCATATTCATGGATGGTGAAGCAGTATCTCCAAGGGTTATTTAACAATGACAGTAGGAAGGAGCCATGGTTAATACAGTCATTTTCAACCCTAAAAGAAACTCTTTGTCCTTCTTGCATTGGGTGTGTTTGTTTAATGTGATAATAGGATTTTCCTAGATTTTAAAATTCTTGTTGTTTGTCTGTTTTATCCTGAAAAGAGATTTCACTACGTTTAATGGGGAATTAATAATCAACATTGTGCTGGACTTTAGAAAATGAAGTAATAACAGCATCTACAAATAACATTTGTTGGTGGCAATGTAATGTGACAGATGCAATGTTGGGAAAATTACCTATATTATCTTTAAATATTATAACACCCCGAAAGCTAAGTCTTATTTTCTCCATTTCATGGATAATGAAATTGAGGCCTACAGAGGTTAAATTACTTGTCCAATATCATGTTACTAGTTAAGTTACAAAGCAAAGTCCATCTCCAAAATTTATGTTTTCAACTACCCACAAAATTTTAGCTGTTGTTAAGGCCTGCCCATTAGATCAATTTCTAGACATTGTCTAGAACAAAGGTTTGTTATTCCCTGTGTTTGGCTGGTAAGCACCCTATCACTGGCCCCTATTGTCTGAAAATGAATAACTTTCACTATTACGGCAAGCTTGGCAACTCAGGGAATCACTGGTACCAAGTACTGAACAGAAGTCAATAACCAGCTCAGAGCTCATCTCACAAGACCTCGCTGCATTTTCTGGTAACAAGTAACAAGGCTTAACTGCATTTTATTTATGTTTTCTTGGTTACTGGTATTGAATATTGGCAACCAAACCAACATATTTACAGCTACCTGACACAAGTTGAACAAGAAATGAGAATCTTAGAGAAGGTTTAGTAATAAATACCATGAAATTCCAAAGTCCCACCAAGGGGATATTTTCCTTGCATTTGGCTGCAGCCGAACATAGCAGGGAAATGATATATACACGTTCTAGACACCTGCAGTTGGATGGCTTCCAGATGGACACATTCAACCACAATGAAGGATTATGACCTACTATGGTAACTCGAGTGTTCACTTTCTAAATAATACCTCAAAGTAAGACCCAGAACTAGGAAACTTGAGCCTCAGAAGTTAACATTTTAAACTTTAGGAAAATCATTTTTTTAAAGATCAATATTTTCTTCTCTCGAAAATGCCAATATTATATTCCTAAGAAACCTGTTGGCCGGGCATGGTGACTCATGCCTATAATCCCAGCACTTTGGGAGGCCGAGGTGGGCAGATCACCTGAGGTCAGGAGTTCAAGACCAGCCTGACCAACATGGAGAAACTCCATCTCTACTAAAAATACAAAATTAGCCGGGCATGGTGGTGCATGCCTGTAATCTCAGCTACTTCGAAGGCTGAGGCAGGAGAATCACTTGGGCCCAGTAGGAGTAGTCAGAGGTTGTGGTTAGCCGAGTTCGGGTCATTGCCTGGGCAACAAGAGCAAAACTCCGTCTCAAAAAAAAAAAAAAAAAAAAAAAAGAATCCTGTCTGCGGTCCTAATGCTCTGGAAGTACCTGGTCTCAAATTCCCTGAAATAAAGTCACATTCCCTTACTCCTTTCCTTCAGAGTGGATTTGATGCTGATCATAATGGTGGTGATGATGATGATGATGATGATGATGATGATGATACAGAGAAGGAGGAAGAGGAGGAATCATTTAGATGCTCTTCATGTTGGTCACTGTATTGAGGTTTTTCCCCAACAAACAATCTAGCAGTAACTAAAATGCGGCTAAATCTTGCTTGTTACTTAATTCTCACCCAAAATTACAATGAGGTCTTGTGAGATGAGCTCTGAGCTGGTTATTGACTTCTGTTTAGTACTTGGTACCAATACCAACGTGCTCTGCCTCATGTGCTCCCTATGAACAGGAAGGCATTTTTAACAACTGCATAAGTAAAATTCTTAGGGATTATCCCACTGCATCCAGATGACAATCTCCAAGGATAGAATCTACACAAAAGAGGCTCCAAGGGAATGAAGACATTACATAGAAAGCCTCTAAAAAGCAAGAGAATGTGAACAGAAGGCATAGCCTGGACCACAAAATCTCTCCTAAACTACCATCACTCTAGGATGGGAGTAGAAGCTGACCGTCGCTAAAAACAAGGGAAAGGATTTGAAAACAGGAATTTTAAGTTGCTACACAGGAATGCAGCAAGAAGCACTAATATAATAATGAAAGATTGCCTTTAAGTGGACCTGCAGGTTCTCAGAGAAAGGCATTAGTTTGGCGGGCACAAAAGCCAACGTTTATTGTCTATTAAACATTAAACACAATGTTTATAGCAATAGGCTGGAGGTGTAGACAGCCCATTCTCAAGAGCATACAATTCCATGCAAGAGACATAATATAAATCAGTTATTATAAACCAAAGAGTCCATTAAGTCTGGTGACAGAGACAGATGCCCAGGGTATTGCAGGAGCACAGAAATGGGACCGAATTCCACCCAAGGAGATCTAGGAGGCCTTCTTGACAGGAAAGATACTAAGCTTTACGGGTCACAAAATTACAATGGAAAATACAGGCTAAGTCCAATAGTGTCAGACAGTGAGGTGGTGGAAACACCTGAACATGGTTCCAGAATTAAGACAAATGCAATTTGCAATCCAGAAATTTATCACTATGTGAAAAATGAATAAGAACACACGTGAGACAACAATATTTAGATTAAAAGCTGATGACGGAGAAAATGTTTGGGGTCAGGTAGGGATACATTGAGTTCTGAACCATCTTTGGATTTTTTTAAAGGCACAAATAAATGAAAGGATTGTAAAATGCGTGGGGGTTGCACAATGCTGCTTTATTTTTATTATTAATTTTATTATCCAGTTTCACTATTGACAGTGATAAGCTTTAATAAAGATTTCCTTTACCATTTAGACACTAACTTTGTATACACAGATATTGAAGATGGAATATAAATTTCTCTTTTCTAAGAGAAACTGTACTATGTTATCATCTAAGCGGAAACATTTTGCTCCTATTTAGAAACCTGTGTGTTTATAGTGCTCTTTTATGGGATGGTAACGTCTCAGTTTGAAATTACTTCTGAAATCAGGGATTTGGAGCTAGACTTTTTATTGGAACCAATTAACAGTAAAGTACAGAAACAAAAAAAAAAAGTGTGTTTAAAATTATTTCTGTGCTCTCAAATAAAGTTACACAGCTTGAAGCCCATAATTAGAAGGTTCCACTTAATGACTTTGTCATTCCCTTTTATTTCAGTTGTTTTTCCTGCAGCAAATGGTTCTTCTTTTCTCTAAAGGAAAAACAAATCTCAAGAGGCAATGATATCTGTGTTTCTCCCATCTAGTCTTAGGTCCCATTTAACTTCTCTGAGGCTCACTTTCATCATCTCTGACATGAGATAAATACTACTACTCTGCCATCCTTTCACTCCCTCACTTATCAGAAACAAAAAAATTCACATTTCAAAAAATGATTTTGGACGGAAGCAGCAGGTGGCTCAGCCATAGTAATACCCAGAACTTTAGGAGAGGAAAGCGAGAACAGGCGGATCCCGAGGTTCAGAGATAGAGACCATCCTGGCATAAACACCGGAAACCACCGTCTCTACTAAAAAATAAAATACAAAAACAGCCGGGCGAAGGTGGCGAGAGCCGCCTGTATACCAGCTACTCGGAAGCCTGAGGCGGAAGAATGGCGTAAATCACGGGAGGCGAGCTATGCAGTGAGCTGAGATCCGCCACTGCAACTCCAGCCTGGGTGACATGAGCGAAGACCCGCAAAAAAAAAAAAAAAAAAATGTTTTAAGAGCACAAATCACAGTGAGAAAAAAGGAAGTTCTAAAATTGTGAAATGTTCCCAACTAAATTTGTAAAGTGGTTATTTGAAATTTAGAATATATATTTTCCATTAGAACAATATTATAAGTGGAGTAATAACAGATTTACATATGGGAAACAGCCTGTCAAAATGCTAAAAGAGAACTTTGGGAGTTCTTAAGAATTTTAGAGGTTGATAAACTGGTCTGTTAGCATGCCAGATTAGCTTTCAGAAATGCCACAACTCTGAGAAACTAGGGTTTCTGATGGGTATTTTGGACTCATTAGTGCATCTAGAGAGACAGAGAATGAGAAAGAAGATAGAGGGAGAAGAAGCTAACTTTTCATAAAGTAAAGGTTAAAGAGTTAGAGGAAGGCTGGGCATGGTGGCTCACACCCATAATCCCAACACTTTGGGAGGCCAAGGCGAGCACATCACCTGAGGTCAGGAGTTCGGGACCAGCCTGAACAATATGGCGAAACCCTGTCTCTACTAAAAATGCAAAAAAATTAGCCAGATGTGGTGGTGCGTGCCTGTAGTTCCAGCTACTTGGGAGGCTGAGGCAGGAGAATCCCTTGAACCCGGGAGGTGGAGGTCGTAGTGAGAAGTGACCCAAGATTCTGCCACTGCACTCCAACCTAGGCAACAGGGCAACAGAGGGAGACTCAGTCTCAAAAAAACAAAACAAAACAAAAAAAGGAGACAGTTAAAGGAGACCAAGGAATGGGAATAAGGATGTTGTTGGTAGGTTGTAAAAGGAGGAATTCATCAATTGTAATTTACTAAAGTGTGAGCAAATTAAGACAAATGAAGGGAAGCCCAGAGTGAACTAATTTCCCCTAACCTGCCATATGAAGGTATCTGCACCCCCCTCCCACCCCCCGACCCAGAAACAGCACCATGCCTTTCTTCTCTCTTCACCAGCTCCTTGGTGTAACTGTCTAGAGTTCATGTGTCTTACCACTTCTCCTTCCTCTAGCTTGTAACTCCCCTTGTGTTTCTTCTATGTAGGTAAATGTGAAGTGCCTTCTGGCCAAAACCAAACACTAACAAACAAACAAAATTTAGCAACCCTCTACTGGCCATCTCTCCCATCCCTCACAGTCAAGTAGAATTTGCTGGTTCTATTTGATCCTCTCTTTAGACCACCCAAATCAAGCTCTGTCTAACTCCCCTTCTACTTCCTGCCCTCATACTCCACTCAAACTACTCTGGCAAAAGTCATTACACCCGCTAAGCTCTCTTTATTGTCTTCTTACGCTAAGGTTCGGCCGCAGTGTAGTACTTCTTGACCACACCCTCCCTTAAATTCTCCTTTTGGCTGGTTTTCCTGGCAACATCTCTTTCTTGGTTTTTCTTCTATACCTCTGGTCATACCTTCTCAGTCTCATCTGCAGACTTCACTTCTACTGCTGGCCTCTAAACTGCCAACGGTTCTCAGGTCTCCACGCTGAACTCATACACAGAAGTGGCTTCAACTACACCTCTACGTTAATGACTCCAAACCAGAGATCAGCTACACGTGAACTGCAGAGGAAGGGAGTAGGATTTGGAGACAGGCGGACTTGGGATTGCATCCTAGCTCTTCTACTTATTAGCATGTGACTTTGGGCAAGTTTTACTTAACTTTTGGGTAAGTTTTCATATCTCACCCTCATTCATTGCTAGTGGAAATGTAAAATGGTACAGTCACTTTGGAAATGAGTTAGGCAGCTCACCAAAAACTTAAACATAGAGTTACCATACGATCTAGCAAATTCATTCCTAGGTACATACCCAAGAGAACTGAAAAATGTTCATAGCAGTACTATTCATAATTTCTCCAAAGTGAAAACAACCCAAATGTCTAGCAATCAATAAATGGATAAACAAAATGAAGTCTCTCCATACAATGGAATATTATTTAACGATAAAAAGGAACTAGGTACTGATACATTCTACAATATAGATGAACCTTGAAAATGTTATGCTAAGTGAAACAGGACAGACACAGAAGGCCACATATTGTACAACTCCATTTATAGAAAATATCTAGAATAGGCAAATCTATAGCAACAGAAAGGAGATTAGTGGTTGCCAGGCACTGAGGGAAGGCAGGAATGGGGAGTAACTGCAGTGGGTTCACCATTTCTTTTTGGAGTGATAAAATTGCTGTCCAATTTGATAGTGGTAGTTGTTGAAGAACCTTGTGAATACACTAAATACCACTGAACTGTGCACTTTATTTAATTAATTTATTTTCTTGAGATGAAGTCTTGCTCTGTCGCCAGGCTGGAGTGCAGTGACGCGATCTTGGCTCACTGCAACCTCTTCCTCCTGGGTTCAAGCGATTCTTCTGCCTCAGCCTCTCAAGTAGTTGGGAATTACAGGTGCGTGCCACCATGCCCAGCTAATTTTTGTATTTTTAGTAGAGATGAGGTTTCACGGTGTTGGCCAGGCTGGTCTTGAACTCCTGACCTCAGGTGGTCTGCCTGCCTCGGTCTCCCATAGTGCTAGGATTACAGGCATGAGCCACCATGCCCAGCCTGAAGTGTGCACTTTAAAGGGGTAGGTTCCAATGGTATATAAACTATGTCTCAATGAAATAGTTTTAATTAATTAAAGAATATGTGGGAATGTAAAATGGTACAGTCACTTTGGAAATGAGTTAGGCAGAATATAAAGGACATAAAGAATATGTCCTCACTTTTTTTTTTTTTTTTTTTTTTTTGAAACAGAGTCTTGCTCCATCGCTTAGGCTGGAGTGCAGTGGCACCATCTTGGCTCACTACAACCTCTGCCTCCCAGGTTCAAGCGATTCTCCTGCCTCGGCCACCTGAGTAGCTGGAATTACAGGTATGTGCCACCATGCCCAGCTACTTTTTGTGTTTTTATTAGAGATGGGGTTTCACCATGTTCACCAGGCTGGTCTCAAACTCCTGATCTCGTGATCTGCCTGCCTCGGCCTCCCAAAGTGCTGGGATTACAGGCATGAGCTACGGCACCCACCCCATTCTCACTTTTTTAACCTGCTGTATCTCCTATATTTTCTTCCTTGGTCTGTGGCTCAACCTGCCTCCCAGTATTCCATGCCAGAAACTTGGGACTCACCCTAGATTTCCTAGCACCCTCTTTTGCCATCCCTCATGCCCAAGTCTGATCACCTACCTCTCAGTTGTCTCTTTTTCTCCCCCACTGCCCTTCATCTCCACCACCTCTCCTGGGTTCAAGCTGTTGTCCCGTTTCCCCTGGCCCACCGCAATGTCTCACTCCTCAGACTTCCAGATGGGTTCTCACTTCCTGTTTATCTCCCCGCTCTCCTGGGGCCAAATCAATCTTTCCAAATTATCAGAGTGATTGCGGAACTCCTCTCTCCAAAATTCTTCCACAGTTTCCTGTGGTCTTACACAAATAGAAAGTCCTTTCCATGGCATACAAAGCCTGCCCCCTGCATTCCCTCCTTCCTCTTTCCTCTCTTTACTCCAGCACACGTGATACTGCTGTGAAAGGGAGCTCCGATTTCACAGACCCCATACTTTGCACACATTGTTTCTTTATTTTTCTGAATGTCTCTCCTCTCCCAATACTTATGCTTGGCAATCCCCTACTCACTTTTCCAGAAATCTCCTCCTCCCTCCTCACCCTTCCAGGTGGATTTTGGCACTCAGCATACTGACTTCCTTTAGCTTTGTAAAATTTATGTTACTGAATGGTTCTGTTGGTCTCTCCACCGGCTTAAGAACAAAACTGTATTTTTTCTAGTCCCTAGCCCAGAAGTGTGCCTGGTATCTTTATATGACTACCTTTCTCTGCTATCATATTCTTCTGACATGGTCTCTAAACTTCAAATTGGTTTCTTCTTTAATTTTCTTCTCTAATCTTATCCTCTCCTTTTTTTTGGATTTGATATTTTAATGCGGCATGTAATTCTCTGAGTATAGCTCAAGACATAGGTGATTTGACCCAAATCAGTTGACCCTTACAAGTGATTTGCGTCAAATCATTTATGTAAATATTTCAGAGTTTTGGCCGGGCGCGGTGGCTCAAGCCTGTAATCCCAGCACTTTGGGAGGCCGAGACGGGTGGATCACGGGGTCAGGAGATCGAGACCATCCTGGCTAACACGGTGAAACCCCGTCTCTACTAAAAAATACAAAAAACTAGCCGGGCGAGATGGCGGGCACCTGTAGTCCCAGCTACTCGGGAGGCTGAGGCAGGAGAATGGCGTAAACCCGGGAGGCGGAGCTTGCAGTGAGCCGAGATTGCGCCACTGCACTCCAGCCTGGGCGACAAAGCGAGACTCCGTCTCAAAAAAAAAAAAAAAAAAGCCGAGATTTTGCTACTTAATTAACATTGTGCATTGAGACACCAAAAACGGGTTTTTGTTTTGTTTTGAGACGGGGTCTCACTCCGTTGCCCAGGCTGGAGTGCAGTGGCGTGATCTTGGCACACTGCAACCTACACCTCCTGGGTTCAAGCAGTTCTCCCACGTGTGACTGGGACCACACGTGTGCACCACCACGCCCAGCTAATTTTTGTATTTTTGGTAGAGATGGGGTTTCACCATATTGCCCAGGCTGGTCTCGAACTCCTGAGCTCAGGCAATCCGCCCACCTCCGCCTCCCAAAGTGCTGAGATTGAGCCACCACGCCTGGCCAAAAACTGGGGTTTCAATCACTATATATAATGAGGATTAGATGTCTGGACAAGGCCAGGGAGATAGGTGGTTTGCCTTAGGGAGGGACTCACTGTTCAGTATAGGGCTAGGACCAGGGATGGGGGTGAATCTTAGGAGGGGAACAGAGGTCAGAAATGGGAGGGGGTTGGAGATGAGCCTAACCTTATTCTTATCTTGATGTTTCTCTTTTGATTATTGAATACGTTTATTCCTTTTACATTAACAGGCCCATAATGCAATTTCAAGATATGCTTTCCAATTTTTAGTATTACAGATTGTTAAAGAGAATAAAATTACAGTGAATACTTCTCCAGTCACTTTCTTGTCTGTTGAATAAACACTTATTTCTGTGCCAGACACTGTGATTAACACCATGGCGGAGGTACAAGTATATGTCAGGCATAGAATGTGATTTCGGAAGCTTGAGGATCTAGAGAGGGGGCACACATGGACAGAAGTTATGATCCAGGGCATTATGAAAGAGTTGTGAGAAAGGTAAAAACAAGGTGACTCATAGAACCAAGTTGTGCCTAGCCACACAAGCAGGGATGCACTGGGCAGAGAGAAGAAGGAGAACGCTGCACACAGAGAAAATGGCACTGAAGAAGGCAGGGAGGCATGGAAAAGCAGGAATGCTCACAGGATGGTGAGGTCTTCAAGTTGGGATTAAAGCATATATTTGTTCATTCTTTCACTCAAAACCATTTTGGGCCAGGCACGGTGGCTCGCGCCTATAATCTCAGCACTTTGGGAGGCTGAGGCAGGCGGATCACGAGGTCAGGAGTTTGAGACCAGCCTGACCAATATGGTGAAACCCTGTCTGTACTAAAAATACAAAATAAGCTGGGCATGGTGGCGCATGCCTGTAATCCCAGCTACTCAGGAGACTGAGGCAGGAGAATCGCTTGAACCTGGAAGACAGAAGTTACAATGAGCCAAGATCGTGCCATTGCACTCCAGCCTGGGCGACAGGGTGAGACACTGCCTCAAAAAAAAAAAAAAAAAAAAAAAAAAAAAAAAAAAAAACCCTTTTGAAGGAGAGAGAGGGACTATCATGTTCTGAACATCATAACTAAAGCTTCTGTGAGAGCCCATGTGACATAACCCACCATAGCCCTTCCTTGCAGGCCTTACACATTTTACTCGTTCTTTAATGAGTTCTTGTGTCATGAAATGAGAACTAGTTTAGAACTAGGTGAAGAGCCTGGACTGTAGAGCCAGACCACTGGGATCAAATTCAACTCTTGAACTTTCTAACTGTGTGGTTTAGGGGCAAGTTATTTAATTTACTGTGTGTCTGTATCTTTATCTCTACGATAGAATAATACTGATGTCTGTGTTGTAGAGTTGTTATGAGAACTAAATAAGTTAATAACAAGTAAAGTGCTTATTAACTGGCACATGGTAGGCCCTTAATGAGTGTTAGCTGCTGTTATTATTTTCTTGGTAAGGGACCAAAAGCTGCCCTCTACCTAGGGATACAATGATTCCTATTTCTGTCACTCCTCTCAAATTCATAAGCCACATATATTTTACTTACATATACCCATTTTGCAAAGAAAGGAAGGAAAGAAGGAAGGAAGAGAGGAAAGAAGGACTGGAGAAAGGAAGGGGGAAAAGGCAGTGCAGGCTGGAAATTTGTGTCACGAAATGAGAACTAGTTTAAATCCCATTTCTGCTATGACTTAATCCATATTTTCTTAAATGAAAATTCTATAATATGCTTCTTACTCTGTATTACTCATTATTTTGGTAGGTTAAAACCAGGTATCTCTGGGCATAACACCCAAACCATTCAATGATATCTTTATTGATCAATTTAGTATCTAATTTTTAAAAGGTATTTATTAAGCACACACAGAAAGTACTCAAGGGCATACAAAGACACATATCTTCCTGCAAAGAGGTTAAAGAGCAGGAGATTTCAGTAGATACATTTAGAAATGTCAGTAATAGACCAATGAATCTTGAATGTGATCCAACTCTGGAGATTGCATTTATTCTTCTGTGGAATGAAAATAAATGCATGTCATGTTATTAATGTCCCTAAAACAATTTGGGGGAGTGGATAGTACACAAAAACATTTCCACCAGAAGTTTTGCTAACAGATCTACTAGTCATAATAAGGATGCTGAAGAGTTGAAATAGTAAGTGAAACCACGCTGGGACTAAAATTAAAAAGAGAACCTCATCAGCTTCTGTGGTAATTTGTGGGGATTTCACAAGTCTGCAAGTTCACAATTTTAGATCCTTGCCAATCTTTATCTCACCACAATATCTCATTTCTACTGGCTTTGTTTCAAACTTTGTTTCTCATCTCTAGGTCAGGAAACGGGGCATGTATATATTTATTTGATTATCTTAGCACCCTTTAACTATTAATCACGCAAACCTTGAAAGTATTCACCAAGCATTTAGGTAAAAAGATACTTCTCTACTACTGAATGTAACACAAACTATTTTATTATTTATTGAAACAAAAATACAAATTAAAATGTACAAATCTGACAGTAACTTATTACTACATACTTGAATTGGGAGAAAAAGAAAAAAGCTACCATTAAAAAAATCAATGAGTAGGAAAAAAATGCTGAAATATCTAAAGCTGTATCTACACTTGAAATGTCAAGAAATACTCAAGACCCAAAACGTATTGCTTTCATGCATCTAAAGCAATGTGATGGGAGTACAGTTTTGTTTTTTTTGTTAGTTTGTTTTGTTTTGTTTTTGAGATAGTCTCACTCTGTCACCCAGGCTAGAGTGAAGTGGTGCAATCTTGGCTCACTGCAACCTCTGCCTCCTGGATTCAAGTGATTCTCCCATCTCAGCCTCCTGAGTAGCTGGGACTACAGGCGTGCGCCTCCACATCTTGCTAATTTTTGTATTTTTTGGTAGAGACAGGGTTTCACCATGTTGTCCAGGCTGGTCTTGAACTCCTGACCTCAAGTGATCCACCCACCTCAGCCTCCCAAAGTGCTGGGATTACAGGTGTGAGCCACTGTGCCTAGCCCAAACATTTATTTTTTGACAACTAGAAAATTCCTCATGTCATCTAAATATATCCAGATCTCCATATCTTTGTTGTAACATAGGCCCTATCTGAATCATCCTAATGAACTCTTTATTAAGGACCATATATTCACAGTAAGATGACTACAGATGCCATAAGCCTGACATCAGCAATATCTCACTTTAATGTGCTGTGGATCCTAAAAAAATCACGCATTCCGTATTACCCAAGAACTCTGGCTCTGATGCTTCAGGAATGAAATGCAAGAGCAGAGTTCCTGTCCACACACTATAAACATTGTCCTCAAATGCCTTGCTTTTTAAACTTTTTTCTCTTTATCTGATAAAGCCTATTTAAAGACATACAAATAATGAACCACGAATCTTTGTACTTTCTCCAAGTCGAAGATGGTGCAAGCTAATAAGTTCCACCTCACTCAGCATCTACAGGTTATAAACAGATTTAGCCCCTAGATGTAAGTTTTTTGTTAGGCCCATACAGGATTGGCTCTCACAGAGTTTCAAAAATTTTGAATTAATTATGAAAATTTACAAATCTGAACCTTTACTTTAAAAATCCAGTTTTCTAGATTCTTGTGGAAAAACTGGTTCTGCTAATTTTAGGGCTGCATCTCCATGAGGCAACATTTGGATGGAGCTGAGCAGCAACTGACTGACTCCCAGTTCCCCAAAGTCCCTCCTACCTTCTGCTGTCTCCCCAAATTGAGACCAAGTGACATTACCATTTACCATCCCATTAAGTGCCTTTTCTCTTTTAGTAGATTTAAGAGGAAAGTGAACTATCACTTGTTCCAAACAGAGAAATAATTGTTTTCTTTTTTTAAGAGACGAGGTCTCATTATGTTTCCCAGACTGGTCTCAAATTCCTGGGCTCAAGCAATCCTTTTGCCTCAGCCTCCCAAAGTGCTGGGATTACGAGCACGAGGCACCATGTCTTGTCCAGAATTTTTCTTATTCCTAATTAATTTCACTCATTACATCATTATAATATCTTCCTGGTTCTGTAAACCAGGGGTCCCCAACCCCTGGGCCATGGCATGGTCCATGGCCTGTTAGGAACCGGGCTGCAGGGCAGGAGGTAAATGCGGGTGAGGGAACATTACTGCCTGAGCTCTCCCTCCTGTCAGATGAGCTGCGGCATTACATTCTCAAAGGACCGCAAACCCTACTGTGAACTACACAGACGAGGGATCTAGGTTGTGTGCTCCTTATGAAAATCTAATTACTGCCTGATGATCTGAGGTGGAACAGTTTCATCCCAAAACCATCTTCCCAACCCCTACCGCCTGCCCTGTCCATCAAAAAACAGTCTTCCACAAAATCAGTCTCTTGTGCCGAAAAGGTTAGGGATTGCTGCGGTAGACATCTGCACTTACAAGTGCTACCTCAGGCTCACTGGGCTGCCTACTGACACCACAGATGCAAAAGCTAAGGAGGATCTTTCAAAGTACAGATCTTTGGAATGTTACTGTTTGTGGACTGGACAAGGAAGAATGACAAGACAGTTACTACGCTTACTTAAGCCTTCTGACATGTTAACTCAAAACGTAATTTCAAATTGCAAGACAAATTTCACCTCTTGCCTGAACAAGAAAGTAAATTCGGAGATTTCTGCAGCATTTGTCAAGCTTGGTTAGTCTAAAACATTATTATTTATTTCCACTTGTAATATTCTCTACATGTCTAGATTGCCTCCAAGTTTTAGAGTTTCCTCAGATTTCTGGTTTATTCTTTTATATTAATAGAAAAAGTTATCATATTCAGCAAAATAGGCAGTCATTAATGTTTTCTAAAGAGCATGGGACTGGGTGCCAATGCCCCCTCAGTACTTTACTTTGTAAACATTTAGAGAAACTAGAATGTACATTGGGCTACCTGAAAAAAAAAACATGTACCTGTTCCTGCTTAGAGGCAAACATTTTCAGATTCCACACACTATAGTGAGTATATAGTTTTACTCTCTCCCACTTCCTCTCCAGGTTGGTTTGGATTTGTTGACTACAACAAGTCACAGCTTACTTTTCCATGTCAGACTCAAGGAAATCATAAATATTCATCACTGTAGACCCTTCAGGGTAATTTCCTGTAGGATAATTTCTAGCCCTTAGAATGAGTCACTTGTTTAATTAGAGTCTATACAAGTTGAACTGGTACTCTACTTTTGTTGTTGTTTGTTACTCTAAAAAACCAGAAACCAGGGAAGGGTTATTTACTGGTCAGTGCAGCTGTGAGCCTTGGTCTCTAAGCACCTGGTTTCATCATCTTGGTCATTCACGTCTTCTGATAGTGTTTTTAGTCTACGCAGAGAAAACCGTAGCTCCAATAGAGAAAGAGGTTGTGCTAGTAGGCGACACGGAATATTTCCACTTTTTAAGGGGATTTTTTACTTAGTTGCCAGTTTAACTACCTCATGCTATAAAGGAGAGCCCCAAGGCCAAAATGATAAGGTGGTTTGCCTAAGTTGTAAATGGTGAGTTCATGAAAGAAAGGAAAATATTCCATCATAGTGAACTTCTATAGAATCCAGATTCATACTGGGGCCTCTAAGACATAAAAAGTATATGAGGCAGTAGGCTGATTTTGAACTAATGCACTTGCTTTAAAAACATCTGGGTTTTCTGACACAAAGTCACCCTTTGGCCATTTTGATATGGAGAAATGAAACAGCTATATGCTATCATCAGTCATGGAATTTCTGCTCACTGGTCTGATTTCAAGGGAACCTATTTTTTTTAATTTTGTAAAGATGGCCGGGCGCGGTGGCTCAAGCCTGTAATCCCAGCACTTTGGGAGGCCGAGACAGGCGGATCACGAGG
>NW_016804835.1:273104-316181 GCF_001698545.2 Rhinopithecus bieti
AAAAGATTATTGTGGTCATCTTTCCTTGTCAAAGCCCTTTTTTTAAAGTCAGCAGTCTGGTCTAAAACAATAGCAGGGATTTCAATAAAAAGCTCTAATCCCTGGCTGTTGGGTGCCGGGCATCTGAAGCAGGTCTGGATGTCTGTGAGATGGGTGAAGGTGACTTGGTAGAGGTGAGCTTGAGAAGGTGGAGTCTGGGAAGTCTAAATGGGTCTTGGCACAAACCATTGGTTCTCTGGCTCCAACACTTGGGTCCTGACACTGTTCATTTACTCCTATCACATTGAATCCCACAGATTTTTCTGGTTTCTTTTAGCCACTCAAACCTTGGCTTCTCTTTTTAACTCTTCCAGAAAAGACTTTCAAGTGCTCCTCTGCACAGTCCAAACTCACTCTGACAGCACCACTAGGGACTCTGACGCTCTCCCAGGTGTTGGACCAGCTAGTCTGCATACCGCAGCTCCCACTGTCGTTGTCCCCAAATTCTACCCACATCAGACAATGGCAGCTTTCTCAAGAGGGATAGAGATGGGGTAAGCGGATTTGTCTGGAGCAAATGCTTCCCACATTGTCAGTTGTTTAGGGCTCAGGTGGCTCCAGTCTTAGCTGTGGGGAGATACTTGCCTACTTTACTAAATGGATGATTGTGTCTAAGAGGATGCATGCCTCTTATTAAATGCTTAAAAGGAAATTCAAAGAGGCCCCTTGGTTCTGGTAGACAACCTGCCCAGTGAAATGAACACCTAAAGAAGAGGTACACACGCAGCATGACGGCACATCATCCTTCTGGGTGACCTTCGTACTTCACCCTGTCACTGCGGACTCATGAAGCCTGGGCAGAGCGAGCCAGGTGTGATACTACTGGCTGACCTGCTTTGGTGCGCCAAAGCTCCCATACACCTCCCCAGAACATTTGCTCACTGGAACGTTCCCCTCCCCATCCTGGTCCCTCCATGGATCAGTAAGCATGAGCACAGCTACATTACAGGCCAGGACAGCTTCCAGGGCAGAGACCTGTCTTAGCCCAAGCTGGTATAACAAAAAACCATAGACTGGATGGTTTAAACAACAGAAATTTATTTCTCACAGCTCTGGAGGCTGAGAAGCCCCTGGTGAGGACTCTCTTTCTGGCTTGCAGATGGTCACCTTCTTCCTGTGTTCTCACATGGCAGAGGGAGAGAAGTCTGGTGTCCCTTCCTCTTATAAGGACACCAGCCCTGTCAGAGATTACAGCCCCTCTCTTGTGACTTTGTTTAACTGTAATTACCTCCTTGTAGGCTCTTCTTCAAATACAGTCACATTGGGGGTTAGAGCTTTAACATGTGGATGCTGGGGGTACAAAATTCAGTCCACATCTAGGCTGCCAACCAAGGATCGGAGATCTATACAACGCTGAAATCATACACAGAATTTTGTGTATTTGTGTCCATGGGCTTCTTTCTAGGGTAAAGGCCCATAGCCTTCCTTGGGGGCTCGAAGGGGGTCTGTGATAAAAGTTTCATAATCTCTACTCAAACACACAAAGGCCAATTGCGCCAGAGGATTTCTGAAGAAGACAAAGGGAAATCAGTATTCTTGAGGTTTTACCACTCAATGTCATTTTTTACTATCTTAAAGAAAATGGACTTGCCCAGTGCAAAAGGGGAGGAAAAATAACTTCATCTCCTGATTCTCACCATCAGCTGTTTGGAGTCATAAAAATTTACGATACTGAAGTTTTCATCTCCTCCCAAGATTCCATGAGCAACCTCAGACTGAACATTCAATTCTGAAAACAGGTTTTCTCTTCCGCAGAAGTACCTATGATCCTGTCCAGATCGAGATCTACTACTCCTGACTCCTGCCCATGAAGTTGCCTCCTTCTCCACTTTGTTCACCCCCGTTACCCTTCAGCACCTTGGCCAGATGCCAGAAAGTCCATTGTGCTCTAGCCTAGGCCTCAGCCAGGGGCTACTGTGCTGTGCTGTCCACCATCCTCACCTGGCACCTCTCAGTGCAGGGCAGCTGAGAGATGGCTGCGAGGCTGCATAAACAATTATATAATTCTAGCCACATCACAAAAACACTATCCAATGGTAGCTTTCAAATAAGACTTATAATGATCAGGACTGTTGATATTTTGTTGGCTCACAAACAACAGGAGTTCAGACGCAAATGCAATGCAGTCCTCAGACTAAGGAAATTGATAATACATGCGATCTCTACACCATCTTGTGTGCAATTCTGTATGTAGTTAGTGTCTTTCTCCACAGGATATTAAAAAGCAATTACCTTTGTCCTTTAAAATGATTTGGCAAGTAATAGCATTATTTCTATGTTATGAATAAATAAGTTGGAATAAAAAAAGATTAAGTATTAATACATTTCCAACTGTAATCAATCTACCCATCAGCCAATAGCAGTTATTAAATAGTATCTTGTTTCTTTTTTGTTCTGGCTGACACTTAAGTGTTACTTTTTTTATTTTTATTTTTTTTTGAGACACAGTCTCACTCTGTTGCCCACGCTGGAGTGGAGTAGCACAATCTTGGCTCACTGCAACCTCTGCCCCCCAGGTTCAAGTGAGTCTCCTGCCTCAGCCCCCCAAATAGCTGGGACTATAGGCAATGCACCACCACACCCAGTTAATTTTTGTATTTTTAGTAGAGATGAGGTTTCCCCATGTTGCGCCTGGCCTCAAACAATCCACCTGCCTCGGCCTCCCAAAGCTCTGGGATTACAGGCATGAACCACCATGCCTAGTCTAAGTGTTATCTTTTAATATAATAAAAGTGTAACTCTGACAACAAAAGCAGCTAAGTCTTACCTTGTCACAGAAAAAAAAAAAATGTGTTTGTTTTAGGCCCAGTATCCAAATCTATCCAAATCATTCTTTATTGGCTAAACAAATATGTCTCTACCTTCCAGACATTATGCCAGGGCCTGGGTATCAGCAGTGAACTAAACAGGCCAGTTGAGAAATTATGTGTGAATCTTGAGTTGCAGTTACATATACAAATTGGAACTCCAGGGAAAGATCTGAGATGGAATTTACAATTGGGAGTTATCACCAGGTGAGCAGCATTTAGTGCCATGGCAATGGTTCAGATTGCTCAGGAAGAAAGTATGAAGAGGCAGGACAAGAGGACCCACTCTTAAGCCTTGGGCTTTCCAACATGTAGAGGTCAGAGAGGGGAGGAGAAGCAGCAAAGCATCTTGTGGAGCTCCTGTCAGAGAAAGAGAAGGAAAACTTAGAAGCACGCTGTGCCATGAGGCCAGGGATAGAATGGAAGCTGAAGCTGTCAATCATGTTGAATGCTACTGCGAAGTTAAATAAGAGGAGAAGGGGAAATTATCTGCTTTTTAAAAATGTAATACAAGAAGGTCACTGGTGACCTTGACAAAGGTAGTTTTACAGAACTGTGGGCAGAGGCTAGGTTGGTGTGAGTGCAAGAGTAAATGAGAAGCAAAGAAACAAAGATAACGTGTAGAATATGAGCTCAACAAGCTTGTTTAGAATTGCAGTGAAGAAAAGCTGGCAGAGGTTGTGGCAAGCAACGGATATTTTTATAAGATGAGAGTTACTGAAGCACACCTATGCACTGATGAGGAGAATCTAGCAGAGGAAGCTGAAAACTCAGAAGGAAGAGAAGATAACCAAAGGGAAGCGGATGGGTTCCAGTTACAATATGAGAGAAGGAAGAAAAAGAACATGGTTACAAACATGGCTAATAGTTAGTAAGGGGAACATGAGAAAGAATCTCATAAATCAGAGATATATAGTCATCAGATTGGCAGCAAGTCATCAAATCAGCCTGCTCTGATGCCTTCAGTTCTCTTTTCCTGAGTTTTTGAAGATGAAAAAGGCCAGAAACAGAGAAATGAACTTCCCAAGTCCTAGGATCAACTGTCCCATGACTTATGACCTGAAGATCCTTTGTTCTGTCCTAATCAACAATATGTCAGCTGGGAGCAGTGTAATCACACCTGTAATCCCAGCACTTTGGGAGGTTGAGGCAGGAGGAGTGCTTGAGCTCACAAGTTCAAGAGCAGCCTGGCCAACCTTGTGAAACTCCCTTCTCTACAAATGATAACCAAAATCAGTCAGGTGTGGGGGTGCTTGCCTGTTGTCCCAGATACTTGGGAGGCAGAGGTTACAGTGAGCCAAGAGTGCACCACTGCACTCCAGCCTGGGTAACACAGCCAGACGTTGCAAAAACAAAACAAAAACAAAAACAGAAACAACAATGTGTCCCCCATTGCTTTGAATATTTTCCTGCTGGCTAAATATCAGTATCCTTGCCTGCCAACATTTGATCTTTTGAACACCAAAGAGTGCTGTCAGCCTGTGTTGTGAACCACTCAACGTGGCTTTTCATTCTGAAGGACTGGCCATTTGACATCTCATTTCCACCCTGACACCAATGCAGCAGCATTTCTGCAAGTGTATTAGGCCATCGCCACTTACTGCTCAGCAGCAGACAAGCAAAAATGTTGCATGTAACTCATCTAAAGTGTCTTTGAAGGCGTGTTTGAGTGAGATTTTTAATTGTTTCACATAGATCGGGATTTCTCAACCTTGGGACTATTGACATATTTGGTTGGATAATTCATTGTCATGCAGGGCTGTCATGAGCATTTTGGGATGTTTAGCAGCATCCTTGGTCTCTACTCACTAGATGCCGGTAATACTCCACCACCACTCCCAGTGGAGACTACCAAAAATGTCCCAAGACATTGCCAAATGTCCTTTGGAAGGCAAAATCACTCTCAGTTGAGAACCACTGATATAGACTGATGCCATAACATCAAAATGGAAACCAAAAAAAGTCAATCAAACCCCTAAAATCTTTTCTAGTATCAGAATGTCTGTTTCTTGTGTAGGCAAATGCCTGGCTATTTGACTGAGTTTTTCAGTTTCCATATGAATACTTGATGTCTTCATCAACAAAAAATATTTAAATGAACATGTCTTTTAGACATCATTTCAACTTGATTTTTAATTCTTGAACCAATCAGCAAGATTTAACATGTCAGAATTCGACATAATTGAGAACATTTTAAAGCTTTCTAGGTCCAAATGGATTCCTCCGCCTGACTAACTGGCAGATTTTGGCCCTTGTTTTATTCCTGTGTTAATCATTTTCAGTGGTGTTTTATTTTTGCTTTTTGTCATAAGCTGCTTTAATCCTCTTCTGGAGGAAGTCAGTGGGTAAATGTGAACACAGACATTTTTTCTTCCGTTGTGTATAGAGAGTTCTTTCTTGTCAGAGCATTTTACCTCCTTTCCAATGGCCCAACTCCTCGGTCCTATTGGGCCTTGAGCAGTCTCACAATGACTTGATATAGAAGGCATTACCTTTTTACTAATAAAGCGTCTTCTGTGTTCCATTATTACTATTCAGAGTTGTCAGAGGTAAGGAGTGATGCTCAGTGAGAAACTATTAGAAGTAATTTGTTCTAGTACAAAATCTGTCAGTTACTGGCAAAAAGCTTGCATTTTTAGGTGTCAGTTTCTTTACATACAAATTCAGCTAACATTTATTGAGAGGAACGTGTTTTGCCAGGACAATACTTGATAGTTACTCAAAGGCTGTTTTGTAGTAGAATGTGGCTGCTCTGTACGGCAACAACTTTTGAAAATCAAGAGGTTCTCAGTTTCTTGCTTTCATAAACAATCGAGTAAAAATCAGCCATGAATTGTGTTAATCTTTCTTGAATCACGGCTTTTCCCATTGAGAAAATAAATGTATAAGTTTAATCTCTCTTGTGTAAAGTATAAATTCTGCAATAACAAACTATAGTTGGTAATATACACATATACATGATAAAATGTTTAGGAATGAAGTGTACTGCTGTCTGCAACTGTGTTGCCCGGGTTGTTCTCAAATTCCGGAGCTCAAGTGATCCTCCTGCTTCAGCCTCTCAAAGCGCTAGAATTACAAGCATGAGCCACCATGACTGGCTTTAATGGCTTTCTTAAGGTGGAGCAATCAGAATTATTCTAAATGCTCTGAGTCTCAAAGTTCTGTTGTTGTTTTCTTGAGATGGGGTCTCACTATATCACCCAAACTGGCTTCAAACCTCTGAGCTCCAGTAACCCTCCTGCCTCAGCCTTCCAAGTAGCTAGGACTACAGGTGAAAATCTCCAAGTTTTGTTTGAGGGTAGTAGGAAGATATTTTTTGATTTGTTTCCTATAGTCTCTGTATAATGCTGAACCAGGCTAACTGCTTTTCAAGGAATCCTTTCCCTATAAGGTTAATGGCATATTCATATGCTGATTATTCAAATTAAAACCTCCAAAACTTCTTTAACTCCCTCCTTTTCTGCATACCCAAATACAATTAATCTCAAGAACTATCAACTTTACCTTTTAAACATTTTGAAAATTCTCCCATCCTCTCTATTATCATTGTCTTGGTTCAAACCTATCTTTGGAGTCTTCTTTGGTCTTTGGTATTTTTCTTTCTCTGATCTGTCCTCCTTATTGCCTTCAGAGATTTTTTTTTCTTAGAGTTAAAAGAATTCTTTTAACTCTAAACAGTTCTCGAAAATACCGATAAGCTTCAGATGATTATTGTAACCTTTTAAAAATATTGATCTATTTAACTAAACAGTAAAATCCTATGGGATAAATTCTGTATTCTTCATGTTTGTGCAATATGCAGCACAAAAGCATATGCTTAGAAATACCAAGTGAGGCCAGGTGCAGTGGCTCACGCCTATAATCTCAACACTTTGCGAGGCCAAGGAAGGCAGATCACTTGCGGTCAGGAGGTCAGGAGTTCAAGACCAGCCTGGCCAACATGGCGAAACCCCATCTCTACTAAAACAAAATACAAAAATTAGCTGGGTGTGGTGGTGGGCACCTGTAATCCCAGTTACTCAGGAGGCGGAGGCAGGAGAATCACTTGAACTAGGAGGCGGAGGTAGCAGTGAGCCAAGACTGTGCCACTATACCCCAGACTAGGTGACAGAGTGAGATTCTGTCTCTCAAAAAAAAATTTAAAAAAAAAGAAATACCAAGTGAATCATCTTGTATGAAAATATATTCTGGATTTTGTCCCTTACTTTTGTTACCTAAATGTAAATCCTGGATTATACTAGACTGTAATTCCTGAAGTTTTGGTTGAGGAAAATTTCTAAAACTGGTGATTAAAGCTCAAAACAATTTCCCAAATATATTAGCCTCTCATCCACAAGTTAGATGTGAGATGGTATTCCAAATAGTTGCAGAATTTATTGCATGACACATGTCTCAGTCATCTTTGTAGCTGAAAAAGGCAAACCTTCAATTCTTACATAATAAATCCACCATCGTTGGCTTAAGTCAACCAAAGTGCCTGCAAATTCCAAAGAGAGGTTGAAAGCAATATTCCTTCTAAAAACATAAAGAATTAAAATGCATGAGATGTTTTACACTGGTTCTGCTTCAAGGTCTGCTTGGCCCTTTTATCTATCTGTAATCATGGCCCCAAGAAACATTTCACGGGAATGAATATGATTGTCCCTCTTGGTGCCAATATTATGTCACTTCTCGTAAAAACCAAATACATTTTAAAGCAAACTGTCACTGCTAGTTAATCAGCTAGTCCAACAGTCAAGATCTTTTCCATACCTGTCACCATCTGAGATAGTATAATGATTTTTGAGTGTTGCCAAAGGCTTAGCTCTGCAGTAGCACCCTGCCAAAGATACAGAGCAGCACAGTTGAGAGAACACCTCAATAATAAAAACTGAATGTGTTCTGGGCAGAAGCTAAAAAGAGACTGCAGGGTGCAATTACAAATCCAGAGTCCAGGGATATTTCTTTGTCCTACAGTATCCTTCTAATAGAAATGGGTATGTAATAGGCATGACATGACATAATATCAATTGCATGACAAGGACAGCAGAATCCCAACTCCACAGAATGGCTTCCCTTTTCATAGAGTTTTGTTGTTGTTGTTGTTGTTGTTGTTGTTGTTTTGAGATGGAGTTTCACTCTTGTTGCCCAGGCTAGAGTGCAATGGCACAATCTCGGCTCATCACAACCTCTGCCTCCCAGGTTCAAGCGATTCTCCTGCCTCAGCCTCCTAGTAGCTGGGATTATAGGCATGCACCACCACACCCAGCTAATTTTGTATTTTTAGTAGCGACAGGGTTTCTCCTTGTTGATCAGGCTGGTCTCAAACTCCCGACCTCAGGTGATCCACCCGCCTCAGCCTTCCAAAGTGCTGGGATTATAGGCGTGAGCCACCGCACCCAGCTGAGCCAAGGGTATCAGCTTTAGCATAGACATAGTGAGAGACAATGTGATTGGATGAAAAAAGCACCTACTTTGTTTCCAGGCAGATTAGGACTAGACTTTTACTCACTGACTTGTGACCTTCTACAAAGTATATGACTTCTCTAAAATTTATTTTTCTCTTCTGCAAGAGTGCTAATGCTGTCTACCTCTGAGTGATGTGAAAATAAATGTTGCTTTATTTCCTCTCTCAATAGCAGACACAATTTAAATGCCTACAAGAGAAGGAAAGTAGAAAGAGAGGAATTCATTTCAGAATCAAGAGTGACTGGGGAGAGAAATGGATTACAGAGAAATCTCCAGCACCACCATTCAGACTGTGCACTGTCCTTGCCATAAAAAAATAATGATCTCTAAAACATCCTGTCAACTCAGATGATTTTGAAGGGCAAGCATTCCATGCATAAATGGAATACTTTCTACTTTTAAAAAACAGAACTGAAAGCTGAGCAGAATTCAAAGTTCAGTCAAATTGAACTCATGGTATGAGTTTTCCAAAACCAAATATGGAGATTATACCCAATTCTTATTTAAAACTGTTTAAAAATTCTTGAGTAGTTTATGAGCTCCAGAAATCTATATTAACTTGAGACTTTAAGAGATTCATCCCTGATAGTCACAAGCAAGTTGTTAGAGTTTGGCCAGAAAAGGACATTTCTTCTTTACTCCTTTCATTCCAGGTCTAGGGAGTTCTGTAAAACCAACCCACCTGTGCACGTTCCTAGGCAAGAATTCCTCCTGGTGTCTTCCCAAAGTTAATTTATGTAAAAGACTCCAAGGAAACTTGGTTCAGCCAAATTTGAATTGCTGGATGGAGGGGAAATTTTTACTTTCTCAAAACAAAACAGAGAAGTGACTAAGCCAAATTTTTTTTTTTTTTTTTTTTTTAATGGAGTCCGATTCCATCACAGATTGATCACCTCTTTGCCTGAGTTCTTCCATAGCTTGTCGCTACTCCTTTTGGTCAATTCATTAACTATTAAGGTCTCTAGCATAGTACAAACACCCCAGATGGGAAAAGGACAAGCAATTAAAACTGCATACACACAATCAAATGCAGTGGTCTGTGATTTTTGAAATGATTCAACAACAGAAAAGTAGTGACTAGGCCGGGCGCAGTGGCTCACACCTGTAATCCCAGCACTTTGGGAGGCCGAGGCAGGCGGATCACTTGAGGTCAGGAATTCAAGACCAGCCTGGTCAACATGGCAAAACCCCGTCTCTACTAAAAATACAAAAATTAGCCAGGCGTGGTGGTACGTGCCTACAGTCGCAGCTACTCAGGAGGCTGAGGCAGGAGAATCGCTTGAACCTGGGAGATGGAGGTGGCAGTGAGCTAAGATTGTACCACTGCAATCCTGCCTGGGTGACAGAGTGAGAATCTGTCTCAAAAAATAAAAATAAATAAATAAATAGTGGCTAAAACATGCTTCTGGGATTAGATATGAATTTAATTTTTTTCCATATTATTTTCCCCACATTACTAGTTTTCTGCCAAAGTTGCACTTGGAACATATTAAGAGTTGAAACTCTGAGAATGCAAGTTGAAACTCTGAGAACACTTACAATACTTTAGCAAATCAATGGCATAATGATCTTTCCAAGGGGCTTAGAACCTACTGTGGGGTGGAGATCAAACCACCTAAACCAGCAAAGATAAGGCAGCATTTGACAAATAGAGAGGACTTCAGAAAATAAAATTACCAATCTATTCAAATAGAAACTTAAAAGATGGGATATCTACAACCACAGAAATCATTTATACATTGAGTTGAATTCCCCATTTGCAATAGGGGCATCAAGGTTTCTATTACGCCACATTCTACAGACTATAATCCAGGAGAGTATACTTCCAACTTACTATTTCATGTTCTTTTTTTTTTAAATCATAGTTGTTCCCTTTTATCCTCTTGAAAGGTGAAGAAAATTCTGATTATTACTGTAATCACTAAAGAAAAATGCTCTTTGAGTCAGCTCAGACATTAAACGTTTTTCAGGATATTTTTTAATTCAAAGAAGGCTACCTTTCACATTCATACTCAGAAAAAGTTACTTTAGAAAGAAACTCTATAATAGAGACTCTTGTCACAAAGCTGTCCACATGTTTTTCCCCTACCTCTAAGCCCTGGCCATTACAACATGCACTGTAAAATCATCAGGCAACATGCACTGCCATTTTCATGACCTTGCCAACATTCTGATGATGCTGTCATACAATGAACTGAATGGCCATATTGGGAAACTGACAGATAGTGAAGCATCTCCATTATTCAAGCAACTTAAGACTCTCTCAGTTGTGGGCAGATAATCATGCAGAGGGAAATGATCACAATGGACACTATTCATGGTGTTTAGAGTGTATTATACCTCCACAGGAATAAAGGTGCTGTACCCAGGCAGAACTTTCAAGAATGCTGATGGTTTTGTTGGACAAGGAGCGTGTACACTGAAGAGCAGACTGCAGTTTTCATATCACAGGAAACAACCAAATTGTCTCTCAAAGCTGAATGTTACATCATGCCATAGTTGGTATAACTCCAACTTGACCACATGAGTCTTCAAGACAGAAAAAAATGATCACTAAGTTCCTTTAAAAATAGTACCCTAAGCTAGCCAGGCACAGTGGCTCACGCCTATAATCCCAGCACTTTGGGAAGCCAAGGCGGGTGGATCACCTGAGGTCATAGTTTAACAGGCTCGTTATGGTTCAGAAATCCCCTGGGGGACTTCAACCATCTTTTCTGGATGTTCACTTTGCCAAATAGGCTGCCTCTATGTCATATCCCTACCTGAAGGGCGGGCTCAGACACTGATTGGGGAAGTGTCACCCTTACTATACCTGCAGTAAGCCAAGATCGTCCCACTGCCCTCTAGCCTGGGCGACAGAGTGGGACTCCGTCTGAAAAAAACAAACAAAAAAAAATTACCCTAAGCAAATACTGTGTCTGCAGACTAAGCTGACCCTGTTTCCAAAGTCAAATGTCCATAGGCTTTGGAAATATCATGAGTGGCATGTCGCAAATCGGTCATCCATTCACTCTTTGCCTATCAGAAGAGAATACAAATTACACAACTTTTTATCACCAAAGATAACTCCACAGATTATGTAAGTGCATGGTCACGAAATAGTTGAAATTGGTCTTTCTCTGAAAGACGGCATAACTAACAGAAAAGGCCTGGCACTTGGAGTCAGGAGACAGGAGATATAGTTGAGCTCTGACAGTTACTTTTCCCATGACCATAGACAAGGCACTCATTTTCTCTCGTCCTCTGTTTCCTCTTGGAAAACAATGGTGATGATACCCTCCCTCTTTCATGGGATTATGTCAAGGTGCAAGAAAGTGCCTTATGCCAGTATATATAAATGCAGGGGTTCATCTTCTCAATACCAAAGATTCATTCAAAGATCAAAGCACAGTGACTCTACACACTACAGACTCTGATGCTATAATAATCACTTGAAACAGCAAAAAAAATCCAAAGACTTCAAATCCCATAGAGCAGTGGGAACATGACACTGGATCTGTTAACTCCAGGGACTGTTAGTGAGAAATCAATATCAAAGGAAAGGAAGATTCAAGAAAGTTAATTTTTTGGAAGCAGATGTCTTTGAAACACACCATCGGGCAAAAATGAAGAAATAAAATAGGCATGGTATCCCCGAATTTGTTTCCTTATCGTAAAAGGCCCCCCAAAGCACATCAAGCATTTTATTTTCTTTCAAATGAGCTCCAGAGTATGACTTGTGGACTCTTGTCGTGATTCTGAGTCCACTTCACGTGTACCCCTGTGACACCCCTGTACAATGCCAATTTCTATGGAAGTGAGGAATTGCTAGCAAGGACTGGGGGCAATTCCCAGGGGTTGTGGCCTAGCAAACCACATCGCTGACTACTACTGAATTGGGTTTAGTTTTAGAGGCAGCAGGCAGGTGGGATTAAAGATTAAAAATTCCTCTTTCATGCTATAAATAGCTTGATCTTCAAAATGTGCAATCTTGTCAGAACGACCTTGCAGAAACATTGATAACTTTCTCAGAGATATTCACACATGGCATACTTGCTTGATTTTCCTCCTGATTAATCGAAGGTCCCCTGTTGATTACGCACTACCTGGTGCTCTTTCCCATGATCTCCAACCCTAATTTTGACACTTAACCTAAAGTGGAGGAATGTGGGCAGCAAGCGACATTTTTAAAAGGATTCAGGAGGAGGCAGGTTTCTTAAGGGCTCTGCATGTCTGATGACCCAGAAAATCCACAGGTTCGTGGCCCACCCATGAGACCGCCAGAATTTTAGATATGCAACTGGTGTGCGGAGAAGCGTGACTCAGGGTAAATGGCAGGTGCAGGCAGTGGAGAAGAGCACACCTCTCCTCCCTCCCCCTTGCCAGCTAGTCCCCTGCCCTGTGACCCACCCCCTACACCCACAGCTCAAAAAAACAGAGCAGAGTGGCAGAGTACATAGTTTCTATTCATCAACGACCTACTCAGACAACCAACCTTCCAGGCTGAGCACAGGGAACGGGTCTGATAATAGCTTTATCAACACTAAGCCAGCCATTTAGGGTGGGGCATGGGCGGAGTGGCTGTCCTCCAAAGGAAAGGAGTGACAGGAAAAATGGAGGGAAAGGCCAGAAGGGGCATGGGAGCCGTGTGCTGGAGGTTAATAACAAAGTTCCCAGTTGCTGTTCTTACCAACATCAGGACTGTCACTGAACTATTTTCAAAGAGAAAAACAAGCCACCAGTCATGTTTTGAGCTTGGGCTTGGACTGTCCTATAGATAGTCTTATAGAGCTTGGGCTTGGACTGTCCCAGGGGGAAACCTAGCCCTTCCTGTCATGGAGAACTCGAAGAGGCCATAACACACATTTGTGTGTAATCATATTGTGCTGGAAATACTCTCATTTGCATGTTATGAGTTTTTAAATGTAAATGTGTGGGATTCCACTTTTATTTTTTAATGTGTACAGGTTCTACAGTCAGATCCAGGTGTCCCTCCTGTCTGTGTTACCTATGGTCAAGTAACTAAGGGGTTTCTGAACCTCGGTTTCCTATCTATAAAACTGGAATAATAATATATAGCACATACAGTTATTGTGAGGAGACTATAAAAATAAATACACTTGTTTAGCACATCATTTGGCATAGTAGGTGCACAATAAACGTAAGGGATTGTTATTAGCATGGAAATTATGATGGCAATAGTCGTAGAAGCCTTGAGCTCTCTCTTCTGGCTCTGCACTGTGACTTCAATAAATTTGCTACAGTTTCCTCATCTTTGAAATGAAAGAGTTAAATTGCACATTCTGTCATTCCTATCCAGGTCAAAAAGTCTTTGAGTCAATGGATGTGCTATCTGCAAGTAAAATCATTATTTTTTATTATTTTGCCATTAATATTTTGAAAAGTCAGGGTATCATGGGTTTTTCAAAAGAGTCTGTTGGCTCTCAAAAATATAGCAGTTGGATAATTCAACTGCTCCCATTTAGACCTTCCATTTTATTATGGGAGGCTCGATGATTCCAGAGACACAATTTCACCAGAGGGTTCTCTTCCACTATCAACCTGTGGAAAAAATGAAACTATACCAGGAACAAACCCCCTAAAGAATGACTCAGGAGGACCCCCCTCCCCCAGCAGTCAGACAGGGAAGTCACAGACCACATGGCCACCGGCTGACCCAAGGACCTCACACAAATGCCCCATACCGAGGAACAGAGAAGAAGTTGGGACTATTTTTCCTCATTGGCCACTCTAGGTTTTGTGGATTCTTCTACATTTTAAGGAAAAGAAAGTGGAGAACTTCTCAATGTCAGGCTAGCCATTTGTTTAGACAGGGCATCTGAAAGTGCTTCCATCAGAGAACATTGGTTGGTGTGGTACCCAAGACCCACTGTGTTGAGGGAAACTCGACCACAGAAGTGGCGTGCCCTGGGTCAATTTTAATCCATTCTCCACAAACAACAAGGGGTGGTAAAGGTGGAGAGAGAATAGTGTTCCCTCATGGCAGGGGGCAGAGGGTGAAAGAAAATCGTATAACTTGAGCCTGTTTGAGAATCCATTTGTCACACGAGGAAACAAGCGCACTCCAGGTTGTCCTAGGCTTATCACAAGCAAAACAACTATTTGGTGAGACTTCAAATAAAAACAGCCCCTCTCTGCCCACCCTCCTCAAGGTCCATGCAATCTCCAGAAACAGGAACCTGTTTGGTTATCTCCCTGCAGCCTCTGATTCAAAGACCTGTCACTTTCAGAGGTTTATGTCATCAGTTTAGAGCTCTGCCCTCTCTCTTTTCCCCTTTTGCCTTTCCTCTGAAGCATTCTGTCTGGTGACTACCAAGGAAGGACAAAAGTCACTGAACAACAGCTCAGTTCCAGCATGGTGCCTGCTTTGCTGCTCTCCCAAGAGCAAGCGCCATTACTGCTGAATGAACCTGAGAAAGAGCCGGTCCTCTCCGTAATTTGGATGCCAGGCCTCCCAGAGTTAATCATCAGCCGCAGGCAGCACTTTCCCAGCCAGGTCATAAACAAGGAAGAAACAGCTCCAGGATCACGAAAACACTAAAATAAGGAAGACCTGGGGGCAACTGAACATTTTAAAGTAATGAAGGTGAATTAGCTTGTTGCGGGGGGGAGGGGGGGCGGTGGGGAAAGTAGCTATAAAATACAGCTTTCAATTAGTTGGAAACCATGCAAGAAATCTAAATATGATTTCTAATGTGAATCTAAATATTATTGTGTCAATCTTCTATACTACAGACAGTTCTACACAGTTAAATGAGATATTCTCAAAAATTGCATAGGAAAAGCCAAGTCAGCCATACAACAAATTCACAAGTTATTTTAAACAAGTATGTTTTCAGGTTTCAGTGGTAGAAACAGATTAAAATCAAATCTAGTCATCAACTCACTTCAATGAATTCTCCACTTCATAACCTGAATCTTGGCTTTGAACCTAAACACCATGGACCAGCAAAATCCTGAACACTGGGAAACAAACTTGCTGTTTCCTAGACAGGAGTGAAGCCACATGCCCCGTTCATCCTCAAAGTTACAAAACACCATTGCCGAAAATAACAGGTTCTAAAAAAGGGCTGTGAAAACACCAATGGCTGTTAACAGGTACAAATAAAATATCTCCTCCTATCGCGCCAGAGGGAAACCACAATAAAATAATAAGTTTTGGTGGCTTGCAACACACACACATACACACACACACATACACACACACACACACACACACACACACACACACGGAGAGAGAATGAAAGAGAGAGAGAGAGAGGAAAGTTCTCCAGTTACTTACTGGGGTGGTTTTGTCATGGTGGTATTTTTCACATCAGCACTCTGCCTGTCCAGCTGCCAAGTGCCGGAGCACGCCGAGAGCAGCTGTTTCCTTCAGGCTGGGGCTCTGAGTCTTAACCAGTCACATGTACCTCCTGATAAATACCGCCCGCCACCGTGCCAGGAGGTCAGAAACTGAAGATCATTATTCTCCTCACTTGCAAACCACCTCATAACCCCTAAGTTAGCTCGGCCATCTCAGAAGCATGCAGAGCAGGACATTCCACAATTTGTTTTCCTTTAGTGACAAAAGCCAAACAGCTGATAAGTCACACTGGAGGGCAGGTCACACTGCAAGTGGAAAGTTAAATGTGTTTGCGTGTGTGTGTGTGCAGGGCGGGCGACTGGCAGGCTCCATGCTCTCTCATTTCACTGAAGTTTTCACTGGGGCTCTCCAACAGCAAGAGAAAGGATCACCAACTCACACAGCAGGTGGAAGTTACTCTGTGTTAACCCCAGAGTACAACTGTTTGGTTTCGTTTTCTCAGAATTCCAGGTTCCAGTTTGTTAGACCAGCCACAAGCCTGACTAAGTGGCTGGTGCTGGGGAAGGCAGACCCTCACTCATCATCTAAGAATGCTTAGGTTGGACTTCAAAGGCTGGGCTGCTAAGCCAAGGGACTCTGAGGGGCAAATATGGGAGGCGTTAATGAAGACTATCAAAGGCAGCTTTATCTGAAGAGCTCGTGGAAGTGATTTCAGGTGGCTTTAGACCAAACTTCCGCATTGTTATCTGTTGAATTGCCTCGAGCAGTTGAGATTATCAGCGAGTGTGAATGCAAACAGAAATTACACCAAGTCGACAACGCACTTTACAGACGCACTGCTGCCCCCTTTGGTGTGCTGGGAACTTGGAGCCAACTGCCATTTTCTGTGCTGCTCGCAAACATGGCAAACCATCCCTGATGTTTCGTTGAATTCATATGTCTCACCTGAGCTGATGTTCCTACCCTTCCCTTTTCATCCTCCCTTCCAAGGAAAGCCCTTGAAGTATCTGACTTTGCATAGTGTCTGAGCTTGGATGTCTGACTTCTTGGTATAGTAAGGGTGACACTTCCCCCAATCAGTGTCTGAGCCCGCCCTTCAGGTGGGGATATGACATAGAGGCAGCCTATTTGGCAAAGTGAACATCCAGAAAAGATGGTTGAAGTCCCCCAGGGGATTTCTGAACCATAACGAGCCTGTTAAAGTATTAACCCTGATTTTTAATACATAATATCTTACTCAATGTAAGAGCCTGTGTGAGTAATCTTTTAGGCTTTGTCTCATAATAATTTACAGTGTTAATCAAACCAGAAATTTCCCTCCATACAGAGGATACGGTGTTTTCTAGAATAACAGAAAAAGACAAAAACCCTTGGTCTCAGTAATTTGTTGTCAACTTGTGAGAGCCCAAAGAGCAAATGGGAAAATTTTGTAAGCACCAAAACAAATCCCTTTCTCAGCATTTAAAGTTAGGAATAGAAATAAACTTCAGATATAAAAATGCAGTGAACTAAAATACACATTTCCTTCACAGGCATTTTTGTTTATGTGTTGATGTGACAATCTTCAATTAGAAACAGAAAAAGAGGCCTACTGAGGATTTGAAACATTATTTTGATTTACTTATCCCCTTGTATTTACGGTAATAGGAACTTTTGTGATCTGATGGCATCCATCAATCACGTTGTTTACAATTGACTGGGTTAATTATTCTGATGATTCATTGCATGCCACATAATTAAAGAAAGAGAGACTGCTAGAAACTCCTCAATGCCCAACAGAGGCAACAGCCTCAGGAAAGGTAAGTTGTATTAGTCCATTCTTGCATTGCTATAAATACCTGAGACTGGGTAATTTATAAAGAAAAGAGGTTTAATTGGCTCGCGGTTCTGCAGGCTATGCAGGAAGTATGATACTGGCATCTGGTCGGCTTCTGGGGAGGCCTCATGAAACTGACAATCATGGTGCAAGGCAAAGCAGGAGCAGATGAGTCACATGGCCAGAGCAGGAGCAAGACAGAGAGGGGGCACTTTTAAATGACCAGCGCTTACCAGAACTCACTCACTATCGGCTGGATGTGATGGCTCATGCCTATAATCCCAGCACTTTGGGAGGCCGAGAAGGGTGAATCATCTGAGGTCAGGAGTTCGAGACCAGCCTGGCCAACATGGCAAAACCCTGTCTCTACTAAAAATATAAAAATTAGCCGGGCATGGTGGCATGCTTGAGCCTGGGAGGCAGAGGTTGCAGTGAGCCAAGATCAAGAGCGCACCAATGCACTGCACTCCAGCCTGGGCAACAGAGTCAGACAGAAAAAGAAAGAAAGAGAGAAAGAGAGAAAGAAAGAAGGAAGGGAAGGAAGGGAAGGAAAGAAAGAAAAGAAAGAAAAGAAAAGAAAAGAAACTCACTCGCTATCATAAGAACAGCACTAAGAGGATGGTACCAAACCTTGAATGAGAAATCTGTCCCTATGATCCAATCACCTCCCACCAGGCCCCCCCTCCAACACTGGAGATTACATCTCAACATGAGATTTGGGTAGGCACAACATCCAAACTATATCATAAGTGTAAAGCAGCAGTCCCCAGCCCCCATGCCATGGATAGGTACCTACCTGTGGTCTCTTAGAGGCCAGGCTGCACAGCAGGAGGTGAGCAGCAGGCAAGCGAGCACGACCATCTGAGCTCCGCCTCCTGTCAGATCAGCTGTGGCAATAGATTCCCATAGGAGCATGAACCCTATTGTGAACTGTGCATGCGAGGGATCTACACTGCATGCTCCTTATGAGAGTCTAATGCCTGATGATCTGAGGGGGAACAGTTTCATCCTGAACCCATCCCCATCCCCCCACTCCCAGTCCGTGGAAAAATTGTCTTCCACAAAACTGGTCCCTGGAGCCAAACACATTAGGGACCACTGGTGTAGAGATTCTTTTCTAGTTCTATAGCAGGAGAGAAAGGGATGAATCCTAAATCTTCCCTATGAAGCAAACTGTTAACATAGAGGCCAAGACCCAGGACCCTTTCAGTCAGAGTCCAGGACTGTGACTAAAGGTTCTACAATGACACAGCCTTGCAAAGAAATGGGGGAGATCCCATCTTTCTGCCCACACTACCTACCAGTTCCAAGCATTGCCTCCGACTCAAGAAGAGGTGCCCTATTCCTGTCAAGAGGCCACCTCCCACCTGGGCTTTGTGTCTCACCATGTGTCTCCCACCTGCTTAGGACTCTCAACAACAACCATGCCTTCCCTCGCTCTCAGCACGCACTCCTCATTAGCTAAACACGCTCACGTTCTCACATTGTCTTTATATCCCAACAACAGTCTTTCTGATTTTTGCTTTTTTTTTTTTTTTAAATGGAGTCTCGCTCTGTCGCCCAGGCTGGAGTGCAGTGGTGCAAACTCAGCTCACTGTAAGCTCCACTGCCCGGGTTCACGCCATTCTCCTGCCTTAGCCTCCCGAGTAGCTGGGACTACAGGCATCCGCCACCACGCCCAGCTACCTTTTTTGTATTTTTAGTAGAGACGAGGTTTCACCATGTTAGTCAGGATGGTCTTGATCTCCTGACCTCGTGATCCACCTGCCTTGACCTCCCAAAGTGCTGGGATTACAGGCGTGAGCCACCGCACCCAGCCAGCCTTGCTCCTTTAATTACCGCCCTAACTCCTGCATTCCCTCCACAACTAAGCTCCTGAAAAAATACTTGTCTCCACCATCTCACATCCCATTTAGTCTCAACCTGCTTGTGGCTTGGCTTTTTCCCCCACTTCACTGAAACTGCTCTTTCCAAGTCCCCAAAGACCAAAGGTAACTGAAACTTTTAAAATTTCTTTTTCTTTTTATTTTTTTGAGACGGAGTCTTGCGGTGTCACCCAGGCTGGAGTGCAGTGGTATGATCTCAGCTCACTGCAACCTCCGCCTCCCAGGTTCAAGCGATTCTTCTGCCTCAGCCCCCCGAGTAGCTGGGATTACAGGCACGTGCCACCAGGCCCGGCTAATTTTCATGTTTTTAGTGGAGACAGGGTTTCACCATGTTGGCCAGGATGGTCTCGAACACCTGACCTCGTGATCTGCCCGCCTCAGCCTCCCAAAGTGCTGGGATTACAGGTGTGAGTCATCTTACTTGACCTTTTGGCTCTGTTTGTCCCAACTGACCAAGCACCCCTTGAAAAACTCTCGCATAGCGTCTATAAAATTTTACTACTACCTCCTTCATCCTCCGGTCTGGACTTCTCTTCTGCTATCCGTCCCTTAAGTGTGAAAATCCTCTGTTCTCATCTTGTACTCTTACCGTCCCTCATACGTTCTGATTTATTACTGAAGGTCTGCGGTGATTTCCTAATTAATCACCTTGCCTCCAAAAAGCCTGTCTCTGCTCTCAATGTATGTTTTACACGCTAGGACTGAAAGCCTCTCAGGGCCATCGTAGGCAAGTTTGTATTCTCAGAACCTACGACAGGGCTTGACTCCCACTCTAGCTGCCTGCTGCTTTTGTACATTTCGCTGCGGTTGCATTTCTTTTTGTATTATAATTAGGTCTACATGTGTCTATGTTCCATCCAAACTTTATCAACCTAAGACAAAGCTTATGACTAATTCATTTTATATCCTGCAATGCCTAATACAATGCCTGGCATGTATGAGACACATGGTGGAAACAATCCTCAATGGATAAATGAATAATTAAAGAGAAGGATCTTTTGTCTAGCCCATTAAGAAAAAAATATAAGAAAAGTTTGTAAAACTTGATTTTATATTAGGCTACCAAAAAAAATTGTAAGTAATTTCTTTCCAAAAGAAATTGTCAGACCATATTCTATGATCACACTGTAATAAAACTATGCATTAATTACAAAAGTGTAAGTCAAAAAGACCCCAAGCTCTTGGGGAAACTTCAGAGTTCTTAAAAAAAAAAAAAATCATTGATTGGAGAATAAATTAAAAACACAATTACAGCATGAATGCTTAGAAGGTTTCAGTGATGAGAATACCACATATCAAATATTAGGAGACACAGCCAAAATGATAATTAGAAGCAAACTGACCCAGGAAGAAGTCAAAAAACAACAGATCAGTAACCATAGAAAAATGTGAAAGTTAATAAGAAATTATTTCCAAAAAAAGCTTTTAGTTCAGATTACTTCCACAATCAAGTTCTCTCTGAGCTTCAAGCACAATTAATTCCCATGGTACATGAAGTGTTCAAGTGGACAAAAGTAACAGAAAGCTAACATAACACCCTGACTTTAAAAAAAAACTGATAAAGCATAATCAAGAAAAGCACAGACTAACTTCATATGTAAACATAGGTTACCCTAAAGATGTAAAAAGTAAGGCTGGGAATAGTGGCTCACCCCTGTAACCCCAGTGCTTTGGGAGGCCAAGGTGGCAGGATCACTTGAAGCCAGGAGTTCGAGATCAGCAGGGGCAACATAGTGAGACCCCATCTCTACAATAAAAAAAAAAAAATAGCCCAGTGTGATGGCAGATGCCTATAGTCCTACCAACCTGGGAGGCTGAGGCAGGAGGATCACTTGAGCCCAGGGGTTCAAAGTTGCAGGGAGCTATGATCACACCACTGCACTCCAGACTGGGCAACAGAGAAAAACTTTTGGATTGCCACAATAATCTTGAAAAGTCATTTGATAAAATTCAATATCAATTTTTTAATTAATAAAACAAAATTAAAAGACTGATTCTTAACATGACACTCATGTTAATTCAAATCTCAAATCAAACACAGGCATCATACTTAATGGTAAAATACTAGAAGTATTAATGTTAAAATCAAAAACAAGAAAAGCATGCTCATTATCACTACCATCCATTTAGCACTGTTCTAGACATTTGAGCCACTGCAACCAGGCAAGAAAAAGAAACAAAAGAAGAATTTTATGAGAAAATGGAGGCAAAATATTCAACCTGCAGATTAATATTCATTTTCTCAATAGAACAAACTAAATTTGCTTCTACATAATTAAAAAGTGAGGTGAACAGTTACAAATAAATACAAGTTACAAAACAAATTGTTCTGGCGACAGAACAATTATATGGAAATATATGAAATTTTCTATATAACCCACAAAAACTTAGAAAATATAATAGAAAATAATTTTTGGCCAGGTGCAGTGGCTCATGCCTGTAATCCCAGCACTTCGGGAGGCTGAGGGCGGATCACGAGGTCAGAAGATCAAGACCATCCTGGCTAACATGGTGAAACCCCATCTCTACTAAAAATACAAAAAAATTAGCTGGGTGTGGTGGCAGGCGCCTGTAGTCCCAGCTACTCGGGAGGTTGAGGCAGGAGAATGGAGTGAGCCCGGGAGGCAGAGCTTGCAGTGAGCTGAGATCGTGCCACTGCACTCCAGTCTGGGTGACAGAGCGAGACCCTGTCTCAAAACAAAAACAAACAAACAAAAAAATTCTTAGTTATTGTATTATTGATAATAGCAACAACAAAAATAACATTTCTAGGAATAAAAAAAGTGAATAACCTATATAAAATGTAACTTTACTGAGAAAATTAAAACAGTTTGATACATTTTCTGTATTGGAAAATTTTCTGTATTGGAAAGCTTAACATTGTAAATATATTAATTCTCCCTCAAATTAATTTATAAACATAATCAAATTTTGCTTAAAATCCCAAAGAAATTTTCCAGACAGGTCAAAAATCCTAAAGTTTATTTTAAAGAATAAAAAACTGAGAATGGTAAAGAAAATTTTAGAAAAGAGGGAGGGAGGGAGATATTAGGGAGGGAGGTATTAGGGAGGGAGATATTAGGGAGGGAGGGAGGGAGGGAGATATTAGGTACTAAATAGGCTAAAAATAACAAGAATTTAAAGTTTGGTACTGGTGCCAAAAGAAGTAGAGCAGTGGAACAGAGCCAAAAGCCCAGAAATACGCATAGAAGTACTACAGTAAAATGTTTATTGTATTTGTTAAATACGGTTTTTAAACCCAGTGGGAAAACAATGAACTATTCAGTAACAGGTTAAATCATTAACTATTAGGAAAAATAAAGATGCAATCATTACTTCATGCCATACACAAAGTAAGCATGGTAGACTAAAGAGTTAAACGTAAAAATGATGTACAGCCAGGACAATGGCTCCTGCCTGTAATCCCAGCACTTTGGGAGGCTGAGGTGGGCAGATCATCTGAGGTCAGGAATTTGAGACCAGCCTGGCCAACATGGTAAAACCCCTTCTTTAGCAAAAATATAAAAATCTAGCTGGGCGTGGTGGCCCATACCTGTAGTCTCAGCTACTCGGGAGGCTGAGACAGGAGAATTGCTTGAGCCCGGGAGGTGGAGGTTGCAGTGAGTCAAGATCGTGCCACTGCACTCAGCCTGGGTGACAGAATGAGACTCCATGTCAAAAAAAAAAAAAAAATCGCATAGAAACTTGAAGAGAATCACGTGATTGGTTTTATAATCTTAAAATTGTTTTAATCATGATTAAATACTTTTGTCCTGAAAATGTTTTAATCACAATCACAACAGAAGGAACTATAAAGACAAAAGTTCAATATTTAAACCATAAAATGTAAGACTTATAAAAGTAAAATATAACCAATATAACCCAACTGTAATCAAAATCAACTTACAAATAACAAAATGAGATTAAAAAGTGAAATAAACATATAAATAGCATTTACAATTAACAACTGGATATTAATAAATAGTTCACAAGGGAAGAAATATAATGACCAATATACACATGAAAAAGTCAGCTTCCCTAAAAAAGGAATATAAATTAAACAATAAGATACAATTTATTATCTATAAACTTGACAAAGATGAAAAAATGAAAATTCTCAATGTTGGCAGGAGGTTTGGAAAATGGCACCTTCATACTCTACTAGCAAGAATATAAACCGTACAACATAGGAGGAAGATAATTTTGTAATGTGTATCAAAAGCTTTTTAAAATGTGAATACCCTTTAACTCAGCAGTTCCTGTTCTAGAAATATATCCCAAGAAAAGAATATAGATTGCATATGTATAAGGATATTTCACACAGCATTACTTATACTAAGAAAATATTAGAAACAATCTATGTGCCAGAAGTAGTTGAAAAAATTAGAACATACTCATAAGATGTAGTACTATGCAATTATAAAATAATGTTGAAGTGGCTGGGTACAGTGGTTCGCACCTGTAATCTCAGCACTTTGGGAGGCTGAGGCAGGTGGATCACAAGGTCAGGAGATCAAGACCATCCTGGCTAACATGGTGAAACCCTGTCTCTACTAAAAATACAAAAATTAGCCTGGCATGGTGGTGTGCACCTGTAGTCCCAACTACTCAGGAGGCTGAGGCAGGAGAATCGCTTGAACCTGGGAGGCAGAGGGTGCAGTGAGCCGAGATCACGCCACTGCACTCCAGCCTGGGCGACAGAGTGAGACTCCATCTCAAAAAAAAAAAAAAAAAAAAAAAAACATGTTGAAGCATATTAGTAACATGGAAAAATATTCGGTATCGATTAAGTGAGATATACAAGTTACAAAAGTTTATTCATTACAATCCCATTTTTCTAAGAAAATATGTGAATATGTTAAAATCTGAAACATTATATATCAAATTTTAATAGTGATTATTTCTGGGAGTTGGGGGTCGCATGTATTTCCTCCTTCTTTATGCTCATCAGCATTTATCTACTGTTTCTATAATAAATATCTATTAGTTCATTTTTTAATGAGATCTTTATAAAATAAGAAAAGAGATACTGGACTTACAAAGACACTTAAGTACTTCAATCATCTACACAAAGAGAAAAAAACAAATCATTTACACTAAGAGAGAAAGAAAAAAAAATCCTCACCATCCATTAACAAAACCAGTCACTATTTCCCAAGTCTTGCTTTTTTAACTTTCTGGTCCTGGACCCAGTATTTGACAGCAAATCTCTGAAAGGTTTCAAGGATACAGGAAGAGGGGGGAAGTGTGGTCTTGCCTGAGCACTTCTTATTCTGTTTCTCAGGGAGGTCCCAAAGGGTCTTTGTGTCTATCTGAGACACCGCCTTAGGTAGAAGTTCCCAAAAGGTACCAATCTCATACAGGCACTGTCAGATAGTACAACTTCCCCTGCCAGCAGCTCCCTTCTGAAGCTGTGGGTCCATTTGCCCTATGCCAAATTCCACACAAGCTGCCTCAAGTTGGGAACGCAAAACCTGCTGTTAATTTGAAGCACTAATACACACCACGTCTCATCCTATCTCTGCCTTCCTTTCCTTTCAGGAGACTTGGTATGCAACATTCTCCCATATTCCTCCAGCTCAGTAAATTCTACCTTGTGCAATCTCTTTTCCGGACACATACACCTTTTTGATACCTTCTCTTTTTTCCTTACAACACTTGTCTAAAAATCATGGATGCTTTCTCTACCCTTCTTGTTCTTCCCTCTTTCTTCCCTTTGAACTGTGTGTGGGCCAGAATAAGCACCCAGTCACAGTCAGTTAATTACAAGAGTTGTGCTAGCTACATGCTGGTAACAAATAAAAAGAAACAAAAATTTTTTAAAGCATCAGAGAGTAGAGTTTGCAACCTCTAAAACTCCTGAATGAAACAAATCAATATCAATAACTGAAAAAATATATAGTGCCTGTGTTCAATGTGCATTGCATTTAGGGATTCATCGAAGTACTTGATGAAAATCTCTGCTCTCAATCTCTCTGGGAGAAAAGAGGAACATGTAGAAAGGCATATATAAGTAATCATAATTATTATATATAATACCAAGTAGAATTTATTAATATATATAGTTAGTACGTTACTAATATATAACAAGCTAACACCTGTGCAAAACACTCATTTAATTCTCGTAGTAATGATCTAAGGAGATGCTATTATTACCCCAGATGACTTTTTGTGAGGTTAACTAGCCTGCCTGCAACCAGTGAGCACCAAAGAGGGATGTAAACCCAGGTCTGTCTGACTTCAAACCCTGAGCGTTTGCCTCCCCAGAATGAGTGAGCAGCCATAGAAGTTTTCCTCCATTGAAATCTCTTTTTTTTTTTTTTTGAGACGGAGTTTCGCTCTTGTTGCCCAGGCTGAAGTGCAATGGCACAGTCTCAGCTGACTGCATCCTCCGCCTCCCGGTTCAAGTGATTGTCCTACATCAGCCTTCCGAGTAGCTGGGACTACAGGTGCCCACCACCACACCAGGCTAATTTTTGTATTTTTAGTAGAGACAGGGTTTCACCATGTTGGTCAGGCTGGTCTCGAATTCCCGACCTCAGGTGATCTGTCCGCCTCGGCCTCTCAAAGTGCTGGGATTACAGGCGTGAGCCACCATGCCCAGCCCCCTCCACTGAAATCTTAAACCCCTCAAAGTTGTCCATGAGGGTTGGGGTAAACTTCTTTCAAACTCCTATTAATGTCAGTAATTGGACCTCCTCCCATGAATCACGAATGTTCTTAATGGCACTTAGAAAAGTGAATCCTTTCCAGAGGGATTTCAATTTATTCTGCTCCTTTCAATTTACTCTGGTCACATCCATCAGAGGAATCACTATCTATGGTAGCTATAGCCTTACAAAATGTGTCTCTTAAATAATAAAACTTGAAAGTTGGAATTACTTCTTGATCCATGAGTTGAGAATGGATGTTGTATTAGCAGGCATAAAAACAACAGTTATCTCTTTGTACGTCTACATTAGAGCTCTTGGGTGACCATCTGCAATGTCAATGAGCAATAAGAAGGGATCTTTTTTTTTTTTTTTGAGCAGTAAGTCTCAACAATGGGGCTAAAATATTCAGTATACCAGGCTGTAAACAAATGTGCTGTTATTCAGGTTTTGTTGTTCCATTTATAGCGCAAAAGCAGAATAGATTTAGCATGATTCTTAAGGGCCCTAGGATTTTCAGATTGGCAAATGAGCATTGGCTTCAACTTAAAGTCACCAGCTGCATTAGCCCCTAACAAGAGTCAGCCTGTCCTTTGATGCTTTGAAGCCAGACATGGACTTCTTTCTAGCTATGACAGTCCTAGATGGCATCTTCTTCCAATTTAAGGCTGGTTCATCTATATGGAACATCTGTTGTATAATGTAGCCACTTTCATCAATGATCTTAGCTAGCACTTGTAGATAACTTGCTGCAGTTTCTCCATCAGCACTTACTGTTTCATCTTGTACTTTACTTAATAACATGTTTGTTTGTTTGTTTGTTTGTTTTTGACACAGGGTCTTTCTCTGTTGCCCAGACTGGAGTGCAGTGGTGTGATCATAGCTCACTATAGCCTCAAACTCCCGGGTTCAAGCGATCCCTCCCACTTCAGTCTTCCACCTTGTACTTTTATGTTACGGAGATAGCATCATTCCTTAAGCCTTATCAGCCAACCTCTGCTAGCTTTAAACTTTTCATCTGTGGCTTCCTCCTTTCTCTCAGCCTTCCAATAATTGAAGAGAATTAGGACTTTGCTCTAGATTAAGCTTTGGCTGAAGGGAATATTGTGGCTGATTTGATCTTCTGTCCAGACCACTAAAACTTCCTTCATATCAGCAATAAGGCTGTTTTGCTTTCTTGTCATTCATGTGTTAATTGAAATAGCACTTTTAATTTCCTTAAATAACTTTTCCTTTGTAGTCACAATTTAGCTGTTTGGCACAAGAGGCTTGGCTTTCATCACGCCTTCCTCACCAGGCTTCATCATGTCTAGCTTTTGATCTAAAGTAAGAAAATTGTGACTCTTTCACTTGAACAATTAGAAACCATTATAAGGTTATTAATTGACCTAATTTTAATATTGTTGTGTCTCAGGGAATAGGGAGGCCTGAGGAGAGGAAGAGAGGTGGGGAAATGGCCATTGGGTAGAGCAGTCAGAACACGCATAGCATTTATTGATTAAGTTTGCCATCTTATATGGGTGTGGTTTGGGGTACCCCAAAGCAATTACAATAGTAACATCAAAGATCACAGATCACAGGCTGGGTATGGTGGCTCACACGTTTAATACTCCCAGAGGCCTAGGTAGGAGAATTGCTGGGGCCCAGGAGTTTGAGACTAACCTGGGCAACACAGTGAAACCCCATCTCTTCAAAATGTAAGAAAATAAATCAGCTGGGTGTGGTGGCACATGCCTGTAATCCCAGCTATCCGTGTAGCTAAGGTGGGAGGATCACTTGGGCAGGGGAAGTCAAGGCTGCTGTGAGCTGTGATTGGCCACTGCACCCCAGCCTGGGCAACAGAGCAAGACCCTGATCACAGATCACCAAAATAGAGATAAAATATAATAATAATTTAAGGTCAGGCACAGTAGGTCACATCTGTAATTCCAGCACTTTGGGAGGCTGAGGCAGGTAGATTGCCTGAGCTCAGGAGTTCAAGACCAGCCTGGGCAACATGGTGAAACCCCAACTCTAATAAAATACAAAAAAATTAGCCAGGTGTCCCTGTAATCCCAGCTACTTGGGAGTCTGAGACAGGAGAACTGCTTGAACCCAGGAGGCGGGGGTTGCAGTAAGCCAAGATAGCACCACTGCACTCCAGCCTGGACAACAGAGCAAAACTTCATCTAATAATAATAATAATAATAATAGTAATAATTTAAAGTATGAATATTGCAAGAATTATTAAAATGTGACAAAAGAAATGAAGTAAACACATACTAATGGAAAAATGGCCCTAATAGACTTGCTTGATGCAGGGTTGCCGTAAACATTCAATTTGTAAAAAAAAACATAGTATCTGTGAAGTGTAATAGAGCACAGCACAGTAAAATGAGGTATGCACATATACAAATAAAAAGAATGAAAGGGCTGGGCGCGGTGGCTCATGCCTATAATCCCAGCAGTTTGGGAGGCCGAAACAGGCAGATCATGAGGTCAGGAGTTCGAGACCAGCCTGGCCAACATGGTGAAACCCTGTCTTTACTAAAAATACAAAAAATTAGCTGGGTGTGGTGGCAGGCACCTGTAATCCCAGCTTGCTCGGGAGACTGAGGCAGGAGAATTGCTTGAACCCAGGAGGCAGAGGTTGCAGTGAGCCAAGATTGTGCCATTGCACTCCAGCCCGGGCGATAATTCGAGACTCTGTCTCAAAAAAAAAAAAAAAGAATGAAGGAGCAGACAGCCTCTACCAGAGGAGCACTGCAGGAGGCACCTCTACACCCCAGCCTCTGTGGGCCCCCCTGTCTTCAGCATCCTGGAGAAACTCCCAAATTTCTAGACAAATTGGTCCAGATTAACAATCATCTTCCCCTTTCAGTTCTCTTTCTTTTCCCTGTCTTTTAGCTCTTCTCTTTTCTTTCCTTTTATTAAACTTCATTTACTTTTTAAAACATACTAGCTTTAGCATAATCGCATTTCTTTATTATAATTCACTTAAATTTACCTTTATGGCAGTGTTTTTCTCTTAACATTTTCTGTCCATCTAATTATCTTCTATAAACTAGCCTAGATTTCTAGCTGAAGCTGGATTCAGTAAAACCTAAGAAGGAAAATTTAGCATGCATGCCACAAAACACCTTGTTTAGCATAATTACTCACATAAAACTTGCTCCCCAATTATTTTATTTCAAAACCTTGATGTGACAGCAACTTTCATTCATTTTGAGGCTCTCACTCCTATAAACTGCAGATGAGTGGTAAAGGTAGTCTGCATCTAGATCTTCTGAAATGCCACTGTGGATTCTGGAATTCTTTTCATTCTTGAAAAGAGTTTCTTACAGTAAAATAAATAAGTAAAAAAAAATCCTGAGGCAACCTCTGCATTTTTCTGAGAATCATTTTAGTGTGCAGAGAATACTATAAGGAGAATTTTCAGATTTATGACTTCCTTTCTATTCAAGCATCAGCATAGTTGCTATTTCAAAGCAGAAATACAAAGCTGATTCAGGGATAAATGACACAACGTAAATATTCAAATTCTTTTCCTTGAAATGTGTGATAGCTTAATGTATGAGGTGGGGAGTGCAATTTGATCTTCATAAGAATCACAGGAAAAGTGCAGTTAGAAACTCTACATCCGGCCGGGCACAGTGGCTCACACCTATAATCCCAGCACTTTGGGAGGCCGAGGCAGGTGAATCCCCTGAGGTCAGGGGTTTGAGACCAGCTTGACCAATATGGTAGAATCCTGTCTCCACTAAAAATACAAAAATTAGCCGGGCTGTGGTGGCGGGTGCATGTAATTCCAGCTATTCGGGAGGCTGAGGCAGGAGAATCGCTTGAACCCGGGAGGTGTAGGTTGCAGTGAGCCGATCACACCACTGCGCTCTCGCCTGGACCACAGAGCAAGACTGTCAAAAAAAAAAAAAAAAAAAAAAAAAAAAAAAAAAAAAAGAAAAGAAAAGAAAAGAAAAGAAAGAAAGAAAAAGGAAAAAAAAACTCTACATCCTCTAGTTCTCAAATGCAAACTCAAGGCTTCTTCTGCCTCTTCTCCTCATCTTTGCATCACAGCCTCACTCTAAATCAACAATCAACACAGGCCTCCTTTGGAGTCCACTAAGCTGTTCTGGGTTCACATGGCAGTCCACTAGCACTGGCTGGAGAATGGCTGGAGAATGATGCTCACTTTCTTTCTTCCTTTCTTTTTTTTTTTTCTCTTTCCAAATGAATGAATTTTTACATCATGGTTGTAATTATAAAATAGCCATGTTAATTTGATACCAAATCCATCTGCTCAACATTGTGCATAATTTGAAACAATATCAATGTTCCAGCTAATCACTTTTGCTCTTCACTTTAATTACCAGATTATCCAAACCCAGCTAGCTAACTACAAGTCCTATTTTCCAGCCTTAGTGCCAAACCCTTTGCTCAAGTTTTAATTCAACCATCAGAGCCTCTTGGTTATAAACCCGTGAGGCCTGGTCTTTTAACCTCATTTCCATTATTCCATGTCTTTTTCTGAAGTATCACTCTCTTTGTCATACATTTCTTAAATAGCACCATGATTTACTTACACTGTATTTGCTCAATCTTTTGGCTGCAGTCTCGGTATTACTTATAACTTTGTGTGTAGAAAATCTTTGGATAAAATATTCTTGTGACTTCCTGGAAATCCATAGCAGAGTAAGAATCTGCCGAGGAATGAGGATCTAACATTATTGCTACAGGATTTCTTATTTGTAGATCACAAGACATAAACTAAGAAAGCACTTTCAGAAACACATTTTAAAAAGTGGGAGGAGCCGGACACAGTGGCTCACGCCTGTAATCCCAGCACTTTGGGAGGCCAAGGCAGGTGGATCATTTGAGCTTGGGAGTTCAAGACCAGCCTGGCCAACATGGTGAAACCCCCACCTCTACTAAAAATACAAAAATTAGCCAAATATGACGGCAGGCACCTGTAATTCCAGCTACTCAGGAGGCTGAGGCAGGAGAATCATTTGAACCCGAGATGTGGAGTTTGCAGTAAGACGAGATCATGCCACTATATTCCAGCCTGGGTGACAGAGCAAGACTCTGTCTCAAAAATAAATAAAATAAAATAAAATAAAAAAATAAAATAAAATAGTAGTAGGGAAATTTCCAGTTTTCCCTAATGTTTTAATTAAAAAAGGAGTCTTCTCAAAGCTCATATTTGTGATTGCCAGTCTCGTTAATAAAAAGTAATAGATCAGTTTAGGTTGGGGTAAAACTTCTCAAATCGAGAGGCAAGGGATTGGAAATGAGGGGTGGGTCTTGATTCCTTAATCTAGACCATCAGCAGTATAAAGCTCAATAAAGCTTCTTGGTTGGTGGAAATAAACACATGGCAGTGAGAAATCAATGCAGAGGAGCACGGATTGCAACACTTGAAAACTATGAACCTAACAGTGAAGTTTGATAGGTATTTGAATTCCTGTAAATCCTTTTAGAGTTACATACTAATAATGGCCAGAATACTCACATTATCACATTGAAGGATAGTTTTGTTTCCTTGCTTGTCCTTATTGACAAGCAGGACTCCTGTGTGTGTGTTTTATGTTATACTTAAATCTGGCTGGGTGTGGTGTCTCACACCTGTAATCCTAGCACTTTGGGAGGCTGAGGCAGGAGGATTGCCTGAGCTCAGGGGTTCGAGACCAGCCTAGGCAACAAGGTGAAATCCTATCTCTATTAAAATACAAAAACATTAGCCGGGCATGGCAGCTTGTGCCTGTAGTCCCAGCTACTCAGGAGGCTGAGGCAGGAGAATTGCTTGAACACGGGAGGTGAAGGTTGCAGTGAGCTGAGATCATGCCATTGCACTGCAGCCTGGGCGACAGGGCGAGACTCTGTCTCAAAAAAAAAAAAAAAAAAATCTAAGAAACAATACGTGCCCACTATAAAATGTAATAACCCTCTTTCCTATCCATTCTCATTTCACTGAGATAACACACATCTTTCTCTATCCTGTACCAAAATGCAATATGGGATAGAAAAGGGTATCTCCTATATATGTATGTATGGGGTTCTATTTTCAAATACAACTTTCAAAACCCCATGACTCTGTAAATTGATTTTCCCTTAATAATGTATCATGGTCATTTATATTGGCTCCAAAGTCAATCATACAGATTTGATTTTTTCTTTTTAATAGTTGCATTCTACTCCACAGTATAGTTATATCATAGTTTATTCATTAGCTGAATATTCAAAATGTTCCCAGTTTTTGCTTCTATGAGCAGTGTTGCACTAAACATCCTGGTACATGTATTTTTAGTTGCTAGTGCTTTTATTTCCATTGTATAAAGTTCCAAAATTGGGAGTATTGGGATTGCAAAGTTATTCATTTACAATTGACAAAGATTCTTTCCTTGACCAAACTCTAGCCAGGCTCCCCTGAGCTCTCTTCTCAACTAGGCCTCAATCCTGGCCCATAAAGACTTGAACAAACTCTAATATGGAGTTTGGAGAGAACTCGAGGCTGCCAAAAAATTTTATTGCTTGTTCCAGTCAACACCAGAGGATAAGGCCTCTGTCCCCCAGTCTCTCTAGAAAGACAGAATCCTAACTTCAGCAACTTCAGCTAGCAGACACAGCTGGCTTAATTGCATTTACAATGACCAACTCTTTGGAATTTTTCACTTTCCTGACTTTACTGAGGCCCTCCTTGTCCCTTCCCCACTCCCTTATTCTCCCTTAAAAATGCCCAGTCACTTCTGTACAAATCAAAGTTAAGCTCAGTTCACACTGGACTGTTTTCCCTATTATAATAGTTATAACTGATTAAAATGTCCTTACCACTTTAATTAGTGTCTGGCTTTGTTTACCTTTAATGCTCTATATTTCCAGTTATTTTTCCAAAACTGAACTAAAAGCAATGCAAAGTTATAGACTTAAAAGGTCTCAGCCGGGCGCAGTGGCTCACGCCTGTAATCCCAGCAATTTGGGAGGCCGAGGCAGGTGGATCACGAGGTCAGGAGATCGAGACCATCCTGGCTAACACAGTGAAACCCCATCTCTACTAAAAATACAAAAAAATTAGCCGGGCATGGTAGCGGACTCCTGTGGTCCCAGCTACTCAGGAGGCTGGGGCAGGAGAATGGCGTGAACACGGGAGGCAGAGCTTGCAGTGAGCCGAGATCGAGCCACTGCACTCCAGCCTGGGCGACAGAGTGACAGAGCGAGACTCCATTTCAAAAAAAAAAGAAAAAAAAGTCTGAGAAATGTCCACTTTGAGGATCAAGATTATAATATGAGAGGCTCTGAAAATTCATTTCAGCATTATATCCCACCAGGCGTATTTATGAAATCATTTATGTTAAAATGTTAGCTTTTTTTTCATGTAGAATCATAATTTTTTTAAAAAAGTATCTTAAATCCAACTGATTAAAATTTGTTACAGTTAAAAGTTAGCGTCTATTTGCCAGGTGTTAGTCTTTATTATCTGCACATACCACAAGTTCGATGAACTCTAAAGATCACTGAAGCCATGGAATCAATTGCTGATTGGGTAAAAGCAATTTTTTTTTAATGAGCAAATGTGAACTGATGTGCTATTAAGGACAAAAATGTTAAGGTTGGACTGAAAACATTTTATTATACTTTCACAGCATGCAGTGGTGCTGGTGGAAAAAGGGTCAGTCGCCTTCTCACTTGTTTCTACCTTATTTTCTGCACTGTGGCCTTGGAAACTGAAGAGCCAGCTCTTCCACATACCATCTGAGGCAGGAATAGGGTCCACTATCTAAAGAGGGGCAAGGGGCACCCAGTGTCTACATACACTCCTCCTGGCATGGAATTGTATCTATACCCACCTCTTCTGAATTACATGGCTTTATCACATGGTTTGATTTGGGGCTTTGTAGTGAGAGGTTGAAATATATCTGTCTATATTTTTAATAGCATATAAATTCCATGTTACTGTTAACTGATATGGCTACACCAGCCAACACATTCTAAAACACAAACAACTGAGCACAAGGTTCCCTGCTGCACAGAAAAAATAATAAATTATATTCAATATAAATTAAGGGAAAATTATTCACATTGCCAAAGCATTCTTTGTTTTAGAAAGCTACTCATTAAAGTATTACAAGAAATGTGTGCACCCCTGGTGCACTAAAAATGGCATTCAACCAACCAAAATTCAACTCATATGATTCAAGAACACATTTATTAAGTAAAATAAACGTAAGTCCGATTTTGGACCCAACTTACTGGCCCAGATGGTCTGTATCCTTTCTTTCAGAATAACAAAAAAGGTAGGCAAGCAGTTCCTAGCTGCCTGTGATAGACAGCTATTTCACAAACTCCCCAGGGTGCTCAAAAGTCACCTGCTATAAATAGCTCCTCAGCGCTCATATTAGCATCTTCAGTTGAAGGGTCAGGTGAAAATATAAATTGCCTGAAATATGTCCCCTACATTCTAATTCCATAGGCTACTATTTGCTGAAAATTCCCAGTAATCCTCCTGACAATTTCACTATAAATATACTTAAAAACTTTTTAAAAGCATTTTCTAAACTTGTAGGAGAGGTAGTGTGGTGAGGCGTAAGAATGCTGCCCACCAGGAACAGGAAACCAGGATTCTCGTTCCCCAATCAGTCACTTAAGAGCCAAGTAAGTCACTTAAGCCTTTAAGAATAAAATTCCTCATTTGTGAAAAGGAAATGATAATGCCCAACTCAAAGGGTGGCAGTGAAGGTTGGAAATAATGCATTCCACATCAGGATTTCATCATATAAAAATGACATGACATTTGTAATATCACAAAAAAAAAAAGGAAGGAAGGAGCCTTAAAAAAAGAGGCGATTCATCAAAACAATCTTAATGCATTCATTCAAAGCTGTATACATCATGTAGCCATGAAAAGGATGAAATGGAAAGATGGTCTTAATGCAGTAAGTTTAAAAAATGGGCCGAAAAAAAAAACACTATGCATTTAGCCTCATTTTTAGTACAATAAAGCGTGTTTTCAAATGCACATAAAATATCTGCAGTAACAACAAACCATAAACATATATCCACTCTGAAGAAAAAAAGAGGGTTCCAGGTCTTTTTCAAAAAATATGACTAATTTTAATTGAGTATATTCATTTATAACAAACTTGGATTGCTTCTATAATTAAAAATTAAAAACAATAAAGAAAACAATGGGAAATAATTAGTGTGAAGAAAGCACTTAGTGGTCAAGCATGGCGGCTCACACCTGTAATCCCAGTACTTTGGGAGGCTGAGGCAGGTGGAACACTTGAGGTCAGGAGTTTGAGACCAGCCTGGCCAACATAGAGAAACCCCATCTCTATCCACACCTGTAATCTCAGCTAGTCGGGAGGCTGAGGCACAAGAATCGCTTAACCCGGGAGGCAGAGGCTGCAGTGAGCCAAGATAGGCCACTGCACTTCAGCCTGGGTGACAAAGCCAGACTCCATCTCAAAAAAGAAAGAAAGCACTTTGCACAATGCCTAGTAGACTTTGATGAATGGTGATTATCATAGTTACTTTTGTGCGGAAGCTACAGAACGCTTTAAGTAAAACAAGCTTACATAAAACTAGCAGACCTTGGTAACATGCAACCAGTTATGCCTATGTGTGAACTGGATTAATTATTTTAGAAAATAAGTTTTAAAAAATTGTGGTGATTATCTCATGGATATATAAATATGTCAAGACCTCAAACTGTATACTTTAAATATGTGTGGATTATCATATATCAATTACACCTTAACAAACCTGTTTAAAACAAGCAGAGTGGAACTAAAATTTTCAACAGGAGTAAGATGGAAGACTGAGATCTGAATTTAAAGTTCCTAAGGTCTTTATGTTATTCAGAAGACTGAAGACTGAAAAAGATATAGATTATGTAACTTTCAAACCAATCGAGGGGAAAAATTGGAATAAAGAAAATTTGAAATATCCAAAAGAAGTCAGAAGAGAGAGAATGATTAATTGAAAATAAAAATAACATTAATATCTCAATCATCACAGTGTCAATGGTCTAAACTCGCCATTAAAATGTAAAGACTATCATTACATAACAAACAAAAAGATAGATCCATTTTTACTCAGTTCAATTCCACAAGTGTAGGGCTATATGTGTGTAGTAAGAGGATCAGACACCTCTCCCCAACTCAACTTCTTTTAACTGCTTTTCTGAAGCCTTGAAATTGATTGAAGGAAAGTTCTTTATACCAAAAATAACAAAGGAAAGTAACTTTGGTGGGAAGAGGAGAGGGTGGGAGAAATGGAAAGGAGACAAAAGAGAACTGGCAAAGAAAAATAATGTTTCCATGCCATAATTTCAGCAAAAGGGTAAATTAAATGCGTGTGAAATGGTCTAACTGATATCCAGCTGGTTTATTGAAAATGATGTACCACTTGTTACCTAAAATGAGATACTCGGAGCAGGGTGGGGCTAACCTCTGGGACCTCCTAGCTGCTCTTCCCCCCAGGAGATGTCATGGTGAAGATTGCTTTCCTGAATAGTGGAGCTAGAGCTCCTCTAAGGAATTTGAACAAACCCAGGCCAGATGATACAATTCATTGGTTCTTTCATACAGTCTGCAAAACTTGGTTAGATGGTTTTAATCAATCTCATCGAGCAAAACAGATGGAAAGTCCTTCCCAGAAGTTAATCCTTCAGTCTTATTCCAAAAGTAGGACACATAACTCCTCAGGCGGTCTGCATTTGGCGGCACTTTCCCAGTCTCTATTGATTTTACATGTGTTGGGACTGATGTTGAGGGAATTGTGGGTGAGATACTAGGAAACTATGGACATTAATGCAGTTCATTGCCTGTAAGCAGCATCTCTCCAGATATCATTTGCAGCCCAATTATCTACGAATTTGTGATCCCATCCTGATCACTGGGATGATAAAATAAAAATCGACAGGACTAAGAATCAAAAGATATAGCTTCTTATCCAGCCCTGACTTAATCCACTCAAGGGACAGTGACTGAGTCCAGAACATTACCATTACGAGTTCACCTCAATGATCAAGCAACAAGATGAGAATGGCAATGTTTGTTTCATGAATGTCTTAAGACGAATTGAAATAATATAGAAAAATCTTCTTTGAAAAACCATAATGTATGGTAAAGTGGACTTTTTTCTTACATTCATAAGACTGTTTTAAGCTTTCATAGACCTTTGCCTACATGACATCATCTCCTATAGAAGAGGGTGAGAAGCTATAGTTGACATCTATGACACTGTCTTCCTCACATTCCCACTCTCCTCCATCACCACCTTCAACCACCCCATCTACCCCACATACCTTGGCCCAGATGAGCAAGTGACTCAAACTGAGCCAATCATAGTCCCTCTCTTTTTTTGACCACATTTGAGTATTCCAGGAGTAAGCATGTGATTGAGGTGGATGATTCCCTAACCAGATGACTCCCTTCCCCAAATTTCTAGGACACAGAACCAGAAAATCCTTTTTCTGTGGCCAAGATACAAGGTATAAAACCTACAACCTATCAGCAGTTATATTTTCTGCCTTGTCTGTAGCTGAGAGGGAGAACTTTTCAGTTAATATTCCAGTTCAAGTGCAATATGCCTTTAGGTGGGCATGGTCCAGAGACCAGGGTCCCCCAGCCTAAAAACCCTATATTTTACCCTGTCAAGAGAATAAACTTCCAGCCTTCCGCTATGATGAGAGATAGGTGATCTCCCACTTGTGCAAAAACCCTTTGATCTCATCTTAATGGGGTTTCAAAAGGAAACAAAGGTAGATAATGTGTATGTTAAGCCCGTCTTCAGCTGGAAGCTCAAAGTCTTTATAATACACTCATTGCTTTTTATAATATTCTTAATCCATTTTGATGTCTCTGGCTCTTGGGGCCCAAATACTGCCATGCCTACCCCAGACTCTCTACCTTGGCCACATCTTTCCAGTCTTATGCTCTGTATTTTAAACAATCCCTCCTCCCATACAAATTCTCCTTTCCTTAGTTACAGGGTTACATCAAACAGAGAAAAACATAGATGCATCGATGTTATATCAAAGTAACAGGAATTGACTCACTCCCCTCAGCACTATGTATAGCTTTTTAAAAAATAACTTTACTTAAAAAGTAGAAGAAGATAGTGAAAAACACAGCCATCTCAATCCACAGAGACAACTTCAAGAGAAACCAAACCTGCTGGCACGTTGATCCTGAACTTGACATCAGTGTTATATCAAAGTAACAAGAATTGACTCACTCATCTCTGGACTATGTATGGTTTTTAAAATAATAACTTTTACTTAAAAGAAGAAGAAGACAGTTAAAAACATAGCCATCTCAATCCACAGAGACAACTTTAAGAGAAACCAAACCGGCTGACACCTTGATCTTGAACTTCAGCCTCCAGGATAGTGAAACATAAGTAAATTTCTCTTGTTTAAGCCAAAAAATACTCCACCTTATTGATTTGTATGTGTGTAATTTCAAAAATCATATATGTTTATCATAAAAAAACTTAATAGTATAGAAAAGTACAAAGAAGAAAAATAAGATCAATTTTAATTACATCTTTTATAAAATTATTTTGGCATATACGTGTAGTAATCTGCAGATGGCCTCCCAAGATCCTTACATATCCTCATGTAGTCCTTGCTCATGATGAATCAGGACTGACCCTGTGTGACCAATAGGATACATGAATAGTGATGACGTATGACTTCTAAGGCAAGGTCATAAAAAGCCTTGCATCTTTCATCTTGGTTTCTTGAATCTCTCACTCTGAAAGAAGCCAGTCAGATGCCACCTTATGAGAGCATTCAATAAGCCCCATGGAGAAGTCCACAAAGAAAGGAACCAAAGTCCTTAGCTAACAACCAGCACCAAGCTGCCAGCCATGTAAGTAAGCTACCTCAAAAGCAGACCTCAGCAAGATGGTGGAATAGTATTTTCCAGCACATATCCCCTTGCAGAAACACCAATTTGAACAACTATCCATGCACGAATGTACCCTCTCAAGAACTAAAGAATCCCAGTGAGAGATTACATAGTTAGGGTGTAGTACAAAAATAAGAAAAAGCACATTGAAGAGGATAAAAAAGAGTCTCATATTACTCATATCACCCCTCTCCCAAGGGGTGCACAGCACAGAGAAAGATACCCCCCCTGTGGGGGAAGAAGAGTGAACTGAACACCCTACTTTGCTATGGACCCCAGCATCAGGCCCAGTTCAGTAAAATCCAGTGCCAGAGCAGCCCTCATGATCCCAGGCTCTAGGCTAGCACCTGTGGATAAGAGCATCCAGGGCCACCCTAATGCTGGGCCAGCCCCTATGACCCCAAGCTGCAAGCAGGCCTCTACAGCACCAGCTTTCAGCTCCATTCAAGCACCACACCAATTCAACAGCCCTAGGCTCTACACCCACTCCAGAGCCATGTCTGCCACAGCAGCTCAGCCACTAGACCAACCCCTGTGGACACAGGCTTCAGGCAAGTCCCAGTAACCACGCTAGCCCTTGTGTGGACTCAGGCTCCAGACTCATCCTAGCACAAAGTGGGCTTCTGTGATCAGGCTCAAGGCCCATCTTAGGGACAGGTTGGCCTCCATGAACCCAGACTTCAAGCCAGCCCCTGCAAACACAGGATCCAGATTCACTCCCATGAACCCAGAATCCAGGCCCACCCCAGGAAATCCAAGCTCCAGGCCTTCCTGCCTGCTGACTCAGGCACCAAGGCAACTTGCCTGAGAATACAGGAGCAAGCCTGCCCTCAGATTCCACCTAACAACCCACCCAGAATCTCTGGATACTGACTGGTGAGGGCTTTCCAAAGCCAATATGTAAAAAGTAGAACAGGTGCTTACTTCTTCATATGCATAGACATCAACATATAGCCACAAAGATAGTGAATAATAAGGGAAACAATACCACCAAACAACAAAATTAAGTAACTAACCCTAAAGAAATGGAGATCTATGAACTGCCTGTCAAAGAATTCAAAATAATCATCTTAACAGAGCTCAGTGAGCTATAAGAGAATACAGATAACTAAATCAAATCATGAAAACAATATGAAAGCAAAATAGGGGATTCAATGAGGGTATAGAAACCATAAAAAAGAACAAGGCAGAAATTCTCGATCTAAGCAACATAGTGATGGAACTGAAAATTCCATAGAGAGCTTCAACAGTAGCCTCAATCAAACAGAAAAAAGAATTAGTGAGCTCAAAGACAGATCGTTTGTAATATTCAGCCAGAGAAACAACAACAACAACAAAGAATAAGTAAGAATGAAAAAAGCCAATACGATATATGAGACAACATCAAGCAATCCAATACACACATTAGGGGATTCACAAAAGTAGCAAAGAAAGAAAAACAGAAGAATGCTTATGTAAAGAAATAATGATAAGAAACTTCCCAAAACTGGAGAGGCAAATGAGCATCCACATCCATGAAGCCCAAATAGCCCCAAGCAGATTAAATATAGAGAGATCTTCACCAAGACACATTACAATCAAATTCTCAAAAGACAAAGAAAAACTTTGAAAGCAGCAGTAAATGAAATTGAACCCTTATGTCACATACAAAAAGGAACTCAAAATAGATTAAAATGTAAACTCAAAATAGATTAAAAACTTAAACTTAACACCTGAAACTATAATAAACTACTACAAGAAAACATAGGGAAAAATCTTGACATTGGTCTGGGCAATGACTTCTTGGATATGACTCCAAGATTGCATCAAACAGAAATGCTTCTGCACAGCAACGCAAATAATCAACAGAATGTAGAGACAGCCTATGGAATGGGAGAAAATATTTGCAAACTATGTATTATATCTGATAAGGGACCAATATCCAAAATATATAAGGAACTCAAAGCAACTCAATAGCAATAAAACAAATAATTCAAGTTTTTAAAATGGGTAAAGGACTTGAATAGATATTTCTCAAAAGAAGAAATACAAATGGCCAATAGGTATATGAAAAAATGCTCAGCCGGGCGCAGTGGCTCACACTTGTAATCCTAGCACATTGGGAGGCTGATCATGGGCAGATCACGAGGTCAGAAGATCGAGACCATCCTGGTCAGGAGATCGACACCTCCTGACTAACACAGTGAAACCCCATCTCTACTAAAATTACAAAAACAAAATTAGCCAGGCATGGTGGCGAGCACCTGTAGTCTCAGCTACTTGGGAGGCTGAGGTGAGAGAACGGTGTGAACCCAGGAGGCAAAACTTGCAGTGAGCTGAGATCACACCACTGCACCCCAACCTGGGTGACACAGCGAGACTCCGTCTCAAAAAAAAAAAAATGCTCAACAGCACTAATCACCAGGGAAATGCAAACTCAAACTACAAGGAAGTATCACCTCACACCTGTTAGAATGGGTATTATCAAAAAAAGACACAAGAGAACAAGTGTTGGTGAAGATGCAGCAAAAAAAGAAATCAGCTATTTAACATACTTATCACCTCACATACCAATCAAAAAGGAAATCCTTATACACTGTTGGTGGGAATCTAATTAGTATAGTCATTAAGGAGAACAATATGGAGGTTCCTCAAAAAGTTAAAAATAGGGCAGGCAAGGTGGCTCACACCTGTAATCCCAGCACTTTGGGAGGCCAAGGTGGGTAGATTACCTGAGGTCAGAAGTTGGAGACCAGCCTGGCCAACATGGCAAAATGCCATCTCTACTAAAAATACAAAAATTAGCTGGGAGTGGGGCTAGTTTGCACCTGTAATCCCAGCTACTCAGGAGGCTGAGACAGGAGAATCGCTTGAACCCAGGAGGCGGAGGTTGCAGTGAGCTGAGATTGCACCACTACACTCCAGCCTGGGCAACAGAGCAAGACTCCATCTTACAAAGAAAAAAAAAATTTTAAATAGAACTATAATATACTTCAGCAATCCCACTTCTGAGTATTTATCCAAAGAAAATGAAACCAGCATGTCAAAGAGATACCTACACCCCATGTTCATTGTGGCATTATTTACAATAGACAAGATGTGGAATCAACCTAAGCATCCATTGACAGATGAATGGATAAAGAAAATGTGGTATATACAATGGAATGCTATTTAGCCTTGAAGAATAAGAAAATTCTGTAATTTGCAACAACATGGATAAACTTGGAGAATATTATGCTAAGTGAAATCAGCCAGACACAGAAAGACAAGTTCTGCAGGATCTCATTTTTATGTGGAATCTTAAAAAGTTGAACTCAGAGACAGCGAGTAGAATGAGGGTTGCAAGGGACTGGGAAGGGCTAAGAATGAGGAGATTTTGATCAAAAGGTACAAAATTTCAGTTTGACAAGATGTATGAGTTCTATTGTACAGCATGGTGACTATAGTTAATAATATTGTATTGTATACTTGAAAATTGCTAACAGGGTATATCTTAAATGTTCTCACCACAAAAATAATGATTGGTATGTGAGGTGATAAGTATGTTAAATAGCTGATTTGATCCTTTTGAAATGTGTACATATATTAAAACATCATGTTTTACATCATAAATATATACAATTTTAGTATGTCAATATCTTAATAAAGTTTGGGGGCTGGAAATAAAGAATGAAAAGAAAAGTAAATCTCTAGTCCTTATTGAGTCTTCCGAAGACTCTAGTCCCAAGTGACATCTGACTGCAACCTCACAAATGACACTCCTTAATCTGACCTTCTCCTGAATTCCTGGTCCATAGAAATCATGCGAGGTAATAAATGATTACGGTTGTTTAAAGGCACTTAGTAGGCCGGGCGCGGTGGCTCAAGCCTGTAATCCCAGCACTTTGGGAGGCCGAGACGGGCGGATCACGAGGTCAGGAGATCGAGACCATCCTGGCTAACACGGTGAAACCCCGTCTCTACTAAAATACAAAACTAGCCGGGTGAGGTGGCGGGCGCCTGTAGTCCCAGCTACTCGGGAGGCTGAGGCAGGAGAATGGCGTAAACCCGGGAGGCGGAGCTTGCAGTGAGCTGAGATCTGGCCATTGCACTCCAGTCCGGGCGACAGAGCGAGACTCCGCCTCAAAAAAAAAATAAAAATAAAAAAAATAAAAAAATAAAAAAATAAAATAAAGGCACTTAGTTTTGGAATGATTTGCTACACAGAAATAAGTAATAAAATAACTTTCTTATCTTTACTAAAATGCATAATG
>NW_016804835.1:316395-340865 GCF_001698545.2 Rhinopithecus bieti
AAAAAATAAAATAAAATAAAATAAAATAAAGGCACTTAGTTTTGGAATGATTTGCTACACAGAAATAAGTAATAAAATAACTTTCTTATCTTTACTAAAATGCATAATGGGCAAATATAAGAAAGTTTGCATTTTCTATTTACTATATATCATACCAGGCTGGAGTGCAGTGGTGTAACCTCAGCTCACTGCAACCTTTGCCTCCTGGGTTCAAGCCATTCTCCTATCTCAGCCTCCCCAGCAGCTGGGACTACAGGCATGCACTACTACACCCGGCTAATTTTTGTGTTTTTAATAGAGATGGGGTTTCACCATGTTGGCCAGAATGGTCTCGATCTCCTGACCCCATGATCTGACCCCTCGGCCTCCCAAAGTGCTGGGATTACAGGTGTGAGCCACCGCACCTGGCCTAAATATTCTTAAATATTCCAATGTCATCAAATATTCTGTCATATATCATCAAACATGTTTTTTTCTAGATGTCTGCACAATACTCTATACTCTCTACATAGTATAATGTATTATGTCTTAAAAGTAGATGTCTGAAAAAATAATGTCTCAATTGTAATGATGAAAGGTTGGTTGAGAAAAAACATATATGCATATATATGCAAGGTAACTCTGTATGTTTTGTTAATACTTTCATTCATTCATTCACCAAATTTAAGATTAGGAAATTGGTGTGTGTCATGCACCTGATCTTATGTCTGGTAATCTAGGAGAGGTAGAAATGATTAAGACATGGTTTAAGGTCTCAATTCACACTTGCACAGCACTTGGCTTTTGTCTAAACCTACCTAAAGCCCCAAACAGAGAGTAATCACATATCTGGTATGCATAATTTGAAAAACATGTCTAATCTCTACCACATATAAATTTGTGTCCTAATGAATCTCATTACAACAAATGATACAAAATATTACTTAAACGTTTATTATATGTAAGATTATATCTGGTTCCCAGAGGGATTTCTTTAAAATAGGTTTATTGAAACATAATTCACATACCATACAATTCACTGGGTTTTGCTACATTATATAGTTAATTTTAAAATTGTAATAAAAAATATATAACATAAATTTGCTATTTTGACCATTTTTATGTGTACTATTCAGTAGTATTAATTACATTCACAGTGTTGTGCAATCATCACCACCATTTACAAAACTTTTATCACACCAAACAGAAACTTTACAACTGTTAAGAAATAACTCTTGGCTGGGTGCGGTGGCTCACGCCTGTAATCCCAGCACTTTGGGAGGTCGAGGCGGGTGGATCACGAGGTCAGGAGATTGAGACCATCCTGGTTAACAAGGTGAAATCCTGCCTCTACTGAAAACACAAAAATTAGCTGGTCATGGTGGCGGGTGCCTATAGTCCCAACACTCAGGAGGCTGAGGCAGGAGAATGGTGTGAACCCAGGAGACGAAACTTGCAGTGAGCCGAGATCGCGCCACTGCACTCCAGCCTGGGCGACAGAGTGAGACTCTATCCCAAAAAAAAAGAAAAAAAGAAATAACTCTCTATTCTCCCTTCTCCCCCAACCCCCAGTGACCTCTAACCTACTTTCTGTTTCTATGAATCTGCATATTGTAGATATTTTGCATAAGTGGAATCATATAATATTTGCTCTTTTGTGTCTGGATTATTTCACTGAGCCTGAGGTTTTCAAGGTACGTTCATATTTTAGCACATATGAGAACTTCATCCCTTTTAGTGGCTGAATAATTTCCCATTGCATGTCTATGCCACATTTTGTTTATCTCTTCATCCATTGATAAGACATGTGGGTTGTGCCTGGTTGTGTCTGCCTTTCAGCTATTATAAATAATGCTGCTATGAACATTAGTGTACCATGGAGGGATTTTTTTTTTTAAAGCACAAAATAAGGCCCAGACATGAAGGAATTTATAATTAGGTTGTTGAGAGAAGAAACTCTTGGAAAATTAACCACAGAGGCAAATAGTAGTTGAATAAATTAAAGAAACACCACCAGACATGGGATTAAATACATAAGAAAGTATTTATATAGCATTACAGTATATAAATGTTGTAGCATTTTTGAAGAGAGCAAATGCACTCAAGACTGTTGACAGCTTCATCATCAAAGGAGGAAGAAGAAAAATGTTGTTCACTTCATCATTTACAAAGTTTCTGACATCACAGATTCAGTGGGGTTGAAAACAGGCCATCAGATTTTATGTGTTTAAAATCTGAAAGAGAAGTGATAAAATAAAGGTGGTATGTGATAGAATACTCACTGAGAATACTGGCAGTGAAATCAGAGAATCCAAATGGGTCATCAAAGGGGTGCCCCAGGTTCGGGTAGATTGGGTGTAGTTTCCATGGCAAAGAAGAGATATGGATGTTTTAAAAGAAAATATCCTAGAAACAAAAGAAATTGAGAGAAGACATTGAGGAAGGATGCATTCATTGACCAGAAGGTGGGGAGACAGTTTCAGTTAGAAAACACAGATGTGGGCCAGGTGTGGTGGCTCACACCTATAATCCCAGCACTTTGGGAGGCCAAGGCAGTTGGATGACTTGATACCAGGAGTTCAAGGCCAATATGGTGAAACCTCATCTCTACTAATACAAAAAATTAGTCAGGAATGGTGGCGCATGCCTGTAATCACAGGTGCTCAGGAGGCCGAGGCAGGAGAATGACTTGAGTTCAGGAGGCGGAGGTTGCAGTGAGCCAAGATTGAGCCACTGAACTCCAGCCTGGGTGACTGAGTGAAACTCTCTCTCAAAAACAAAAAAAATTGTGCACACTCCAAGGTGGGGCACCTCTTTGAGTAGCATGTGGCACAACCACCCAATGCTTTGTCTTTGTCAGAGGGCCTCCATTACCAGAGAAGCAGCCCCAGTTTCCAGCAGAAGAAATAAGATAGTGTTCCAGAACAGTCTGTCCCCCTGGCCCAGCCTCCTGTTCCTTGGGCTACATACATAATCTCAACTCACTTGTAGGTCCCTGATTCTCTTGCTGTTTTGTGAAATCAACCTGTGGGACCACTCAACCCAGATTTCTTGACCTTCCCTGAAGGCCCATTCATGCCTGACTTAGTCACTTCTTCCTCATTTTTTTTTTTTTTTTTTTTTTTTTTTGAGATGTAGTCTCTCGCTCTGTGGCCCAGGCTGGAGCGCAGCTCACTGCAAGCTCTGCCTCCCGGGTTCACACCATTCTCCTGCCTCAGCCTCCCGAGTAGCTGGGACTACAGGCACCCGCCACCAATGCCTGGCTAATTTTCTGTATTTTTAGTAGAGACTGGGTTTCACCTTGTTAGCCAGGATGGTCTCAATCTCCTGACCTTGTGATCTGCCCGCCTTGGCCTCCCACAGTGCTGGGATTACAGGCATGAGCCACCACGCCTGGCCCACGCCTTCCTCATTTTCTCTTGATATTTTTTTAAAATGGTAGTCTCTGCAGGATCCAACAGTTAATGGCACTCACCAAGAGATTTTTCTTTAACTGACTCGGAAATTTGTATGTGAAGGCTAACTGCACACATTCCCTCCCTTCCTTTTCCCCATCCTAGAGGCTGTTGAGGATCATTTCTTGAGGCTCAGTCCTCTAGTCTTCCCCAATGGGACAATCATGCACAATTCTCATGTGTCTGAATATTTAATTCTAACCATTCTCTTCACCTTCCTCTCTTCTACTTCTCAGCCAAGTATTACTTCAGAAAAATCTCATCCTATTTGGGAACGAAAAAATTTTCACAAAAAATTACCCTACTTGGGCCAGGCACGGTGGCTCGCGCTTGTAATCCCAGCACTTTAGGAGGCTGAGGCTGGCAGATCACAAGGTCAGGAGATCAAGACCATCCTGGACAACACAGTGAAACCGCGTCTCTACTAAAAATACAAAAAATTAGCTGGGTGTGGTGGCAGGCGCCTGTAGTCCCAGCTACTCGGGAGGCTGAGGCAGGAGAAACGTGAACTCGGGAGGCGGAGCTTGCAATGAGCCGAGATCACGCCACTGCACTCCAGCCTGGGTGACAGAGCGAGACTGTGTCTCAAAAACAAAACAAACAAACAAACAAACAAACAAACAAAAAATTACCCTATTTGGGAACCAAAAAAAAGTATGGCTACACATTAACAGCAGCGCTAGACGTACTTTGTCCTTCAGGAAAAGGCAAGTACAAAGTTTAACTGTAAAATTAGACATAAAAGCCTAAGTGACTCTACCTTAAGAGTCACTTGGATAAGGCAGTCCCCTTAAAAAAAAAAGAATTCCATCTATTTCCTCATTTTTCTTTTGTAAATTTGCTTTTCCTCCAACATTAAGAAACAAGATAAATGTGATTTATCTCTTATGCTTGTCCCTGACTCTAGTGCAGCACCTGGCACTTCCTGGATTCTTTACTAGTGTTGGTTGCTTTGAATATAAGGTGGTTTTGTTGATCCAGTATATACTTTTTCTGTTTGGTTAATTAACATATTATTAATATATTAATGTGATATAATTATTAGCATATTAATATATGATATAATGTATTAATGTAGAAATAATACATTAATAGATTTCACTGAATAATTTAAAATGCATACATATTTAAAATAAATAATATAATACATTATAAATACATTGTAATAATTTCATTGTAGATACGTGGCATTTTAGGTGCAGTATGCAGTCACTATTTATAACTTTGTTTCTATGGGGAAAATGTAAAGTGAATTCAGAGGGCCAAGAAAATGATTAAAAACAAACTTTTGGACCATTACCAATTTGTAAACCATGCAATAAGTGGTCACTATTTATATATGTCTTTAACTTTTATTTTGATTTCAGAATTTTCTGACTGGTTAAACTCTAGTTTCATAACCAAATCCTCATGGAATAAGATATGAACCAAAAATATGATCATTCCAGTTGGCTGCAACTCATTGCCAGGATTTCAGAGACCTGTGTTTCCAGGTCTCTGCCACTGGTGGGGCCATAAGAACCTACAGTGTCTTCTGATTTTATCCACTTCCACCAATTCTATTTTTGTATCTCCATATTTAGCACACAGAAGCTATTTTTATCACCCCAGCTGACTGGCATGAGAGTCCCCAAGGCACAGTAGTTATAGAAGATTATTATAGCATACTTCCTATCCTTCAAATAAGACAATGCAAAATGCAGAAAAGACATCAGCAAGTGGTCACAATGTTGGAAGTATGTGCGTGTGTGCATGTGCACTTGCGTGTGTTTTCTTTGCTAAAGATTTATTTCTTTGTACTAAGTTGTAGGCACTATTAGGAGCATAATGTCTATAATGGTTTCTGGAACTCAATTTTAGGCGGTGTAATTAAATCTATTCCTATACCTAAATTCACTTGAAAACATTATGATAAAGTCTTTTACAACCACGTCATTCAGATTTCAAATTTGGATAATTTTTTTAAAAAACTTCTATCACCCTATTTCTCAATTAAAGAATCCACAGTTACCCAGCTCAAGCGAAGAGCTGAATCATTCTAATAAGCCAGGTCTCCAAAACTGCCAGTCCTTGGCTTGCTATTCAACTATTCAATTTTACTTGATACAGAATGTTCAGCTCAATGTTTCAGAATGGAGATGACTGTGAGTACAGAAAAGGTAGCAATATCTCATAGTCTAAATTTCACATTATTTATGTAGCTGTGGGCAGCAACATAGCTCTTCTGTTTTGACTTGCACTGTCTTATACAGTAGCCACTAGGCACCTGAAGCTATCCAGCACTTGAAATGAGGCTAGTCTGAGCTGAGACATGCAGTAAGCATAAAGTACACACTGGCTTTCAAAGACTTATTACAAAAAGGGAATAGAAAATGTTTTATTAGTGGTTTTTTATACTGGGTGCATGTTGCAATGTTATCTTGGATATATTTGGTTAAATCAACTATATTATTATTATTATTTTAGAAAGGGTCTTGCTCTGTTGCCCATGCTGGAGTGCAGTCGTGCAATCATAGTTCACTGCATCCTCGAACTTCTGGGCTCAAGCAATCCTCTCACCTCAGCCCCCTGAGTAACTAGGACTACAGGCATGCACCCCCATGCCCAGCTAATGTTTACATTTTTTTTGTAGAGACAGGGTCTTGCCATGCTGCCTAGGCTGTTCTTGAAATCCTGACCTCAAGCAATCCTCCCACCTTTGCCTCCCAAAGCACTGGGATTACAGGTGTGAGGCACTATGCCCCACTCCTTAAACTATGATATTAAAATTCATTTTATCTGTTTCTTTTTATTTTTTAAAATGCGGTCACTAGAAAATGTAAAATGAACTATATAGGTCACATTAGTGGCTCACATTCTATTTCTATTTTATTTTTTATTTTACTTTATTTTTAAAATTTTTTTGAGACAGGGTCTCACTTTGTTGCCCTGGCTGGAGTGTGGTGGTGTGATCATAGCTCACTGTGGACTTGAACAACTGTGCTCAAACAATCTTGTCAACTCAGCCTCCTGAATATCTAGGACTACTAACATGTACCACCATGCCCAGATATTTTTTTTTTTTTAGAGACAGGATCTCACTATGTTGCCCAGGCTGGTTACCTGGGTCCAGGTGATCTTCCAGCCTCTGCCACCCAAATTGTTAGGATTACAGGTGTGTATTTCTACCGGACAGTGCTGTAGGGTGTTCCATAATCAATATAATACCAGTAAGTAGTCTTTAAAACTGGAAGTCAGAGTGCTGCTTCTTCACATCAGGCTCACCAGAGGAGAGTATGGCTTGGAGTGATGTAACAGCCCAGGCACGTTTAGTTTCCCCATCCAAAGAATTTCAGTAATAACCAACAAGACAGCTATGAACACAGGCCACTAAGAGAAAGAAATAAATGTCACCACCTTACTTAACTGTTTCCTAGGTGATAACACATCCCTCATTATCATCTAAGGGATTATTACTTGTGCCCATTTCATGGCATGGGAACTAGATATTGAATCATTAATTCACTTGTTTTGAGTTTTTGTTGTTTTATTCTCCTGCCCATTGCTATTAAAATGAAGACCAGGGACAATTTAAAAAATAGAAACATGAATTTGCTATTTATAAATGCAATGGAAAGTAATGCTTTTAAGATTCTACGTCTGGGCAACAGGCAGTTATTCAGAGGCAAGAGAAGTCACAGCAATATCGCTGTGCATTTCACTGGCTATGTGCACAGGGAGGCGTTCACACTGACCCTGAATATTAATAAACTTGAAAAGTTCCGCACCAAATCCCTGTTGTGGGATTACCGGATTACTGAATTAAAAACACATTGGAAGTCATTGCTGCCAGCAAAGAATTGTGTAACTGCTGATAAAAAAGAAAAAAAAATAATGATTTCAGGAGTAGACTGAGAACAAAACAATAGTATCTTTGTAAGGTTCTGAAATTGCTGCATGAATAAAGCTGAGACGGGCTCCCCTGCATTTCCCAGTTTGATTTGCTGACCATCTCGTCTGCTCGTAATTGTTTTCTGCCATTCATTTCCTCCAATTGTCAATTATTACTAAAACAATTATGAAAAAAGTGCATGTCTTTGTTTCCTGTTGCTGATGAATGCAGTGAAGTCATAGAACAGGCCAGTGCATCATAATCTTTTCCAATACAATGGATTACGCTGTCACAAACAGGATATAGCCCTTTAGTTGGATGAGAGGCCATCAATGGCACTGCATTAGTACAGACATATTGTCAGGCATGACAGCAAGAAATCAGAACAGACTTAGCTCTGTACATTTGGAAAACATACTGGGTTTTGTTCCTGATTATAAAAGTAGTACATGCTTATTTATCCTGCAGACAAAGTAGAAAATCAAAAATCACCATTACCCCACCAACCAGAAATTTCTTTTTTTTTTTTTCTGAGATATAGTCTCACTCTGTCACCCAGGCTGGAGTGCAGTGGCGCGATCTTGGCTCACTGTAACCTCCGCCTCCTGGGTTCAAGCGATTCTCCTGCCTCAGCCTCCTGAGTAGCTGGGACTACAGGCATATGCCACCACGCCCGGCTAATTTTTGTAGTTTTGGTAGAGACGGGGTTTCACCATATTGGCCAGGCTAAGAAATTTCTATTGTTAACAGTTGGTGTATGACTTTTTAGCTCTTACTTCTTTTTTCATATGTACATATATATTTTTTAAGCAAATGGGATCACACTATATATATAATTTTGTAGACTTCTTATATTCACTGAATGTAAGTGTAAATGTTCACTTGACATTTACTATGAACAGTTTCCAATGTCATTAAATATTATAATGTAATTTAATGGCTGTATAAAATTTCATATTGTGGAATGTCATTTAATAATTCCCTTTGTATTTAGGTTAGTTACAAAATGTATCTGTTATGAATAGATAGAGTCTTTTACATTCATTATTGTCTGAATTTATGATGTTTTTAAGAATAGATCCCGGCCGGGCGCGGTGGCCCAAGCCTGTAATCCCAGCACTTTTGGGAGGCCGGACGGGTGGATCACGAGCGTCAGATGATCGGACCATGCCTGCTACATGGTGAAACCCCATCTCTACTAAAAAATCAAAAACACTAGCGGGGCGAGGTGGCAGGCGCCTGTAGTCCCAGCTACTCGGGAGGCTGAGGCAGAAGAATGGCATAAACCGGCGAGCAGAGCTTGCAGTCGCGCTCGCGCGCCCCCCAAACTGCACTCCAGGCCTGGGTGACAGATCGTGAGACTCCCGTCTCAAAAAAAAAAAAAAAAAAAAAAAAAAAAGAATGAGATCCCAAAGATAGACTTTTGCTTTTTCTCAACATTTATGTATTTTAAAGTAAATTATTTAGATCAAACGGTTAGGAGAATCTTAATAAAAAGGACGTATTGTGCATTGAAAACGTTTTGGTAGCCAAAGCATCTGCCTAAAATGGTAAATAGGTGAAATACTTTTAATGATTAGAAAGTTTAAGATAAATCTAAAACCTATCTAAAACTAGTCTATTCAAAATGCCTTTCAGGCCAACAAGCTCTAAGGGTGTATATATAATTTCACGAAGTCTTCTTCCAGAATTTCTAGCACAACTAGCCTCCAGCCCATGTAAGAGCCCAAAGATGATTTTGCGAACTCTTGATGATGCTGTTTAGGGATTCCTGAGGAACTTGCTTCTAGTGCCTGGCTCTGTGGTCTCTGGGCTGAACGTTGTTATCTGGTGTTGCCACTAGAGAGCAGCCAGGGACAAGGAGAGGAGGTTGACACCCTTGGTCTTGTTTTCTCTCCAGCATAACCTTTTTCTAAAAATTGCACGACCTCATTTATATGTGGAATATTTTTTAAACCCTAAAACACAGAGATACGTGATGAAACAGTGGTCACTAAGGGTGGCGGGGGGGAGGGAAATAGGGACACATAGGTCAAAGGATACAAAATAGCAGGCACTAAAGAACAAGTTTGGAGGTTGGGTGCCATGGCTCATGCCTGTAATCTCAGCACTTCGGGAGGCCGAGGCAGGCGAATCACTTGAGGTCAGGAGTTCAAGACCAACTTGGCAACATGGTGAAACCCTGTTTCTACTAAAAAATACAAAAATTAGTGGGTGCAATGGTGTGTTCCTACAGTCCCAGTTATTTGCGAGGCTGAGGCACAAGGATCACTCGAGCCCTGGAGGTGGAGGCTGCAGCAAGCCGAGGTTGTGCCACTGCACTCCAGCCTGGGTGACAGAAGGGGACCCTGTCTTGAAGGAAAGAAAAAAATAAAAAAAAAAAACCACAGGTTTGGAGGGTTTGGAGATCTATTGTCCAACCTCAAGATGAAATTTAATAAAATTGTATTAGGGATTTTTGTAAAATAAGTATGTTTTAGCCACACATGTCACACAAAGAGGTAACTATATGAGATTATAGATTCTTCATCATAATCTTTATTTCACCAGATAACCAAGGGAAAATTTAAAATGAGCCACTAAGGGGAACAACAATTCAGGAGATTAATAAATAAGGAGAACCTCTGAGTATAAACGATTTCCATTTTCTCAGAGAGAATAACCAAAAGATGGAGAATTCTATGAGGGCCACCAAAGTTTGGAACAATAGAAGACCTGGAATCTGGCTAAAAACTGGGTTCTAGCGTGAGCAATTGGTACCCTTAGCTCTTTGCAGATGGAGAAAGTGAATCTAGAGCCAGAGGCTCAACATTCTGTATATGAGTCCCAGTTGTGAGGGCTTTGGCTCCTACACACGGTGGTTCCATTTTCCATCTGCCTCTCATTAATGATCATGGACACGTTACTTAATCTCTCTGACCTCACTTTTCTCAACTACAAAATGTGGCTGGCAATAGAACCTGCCGATAGATGACTGCAGAGGCAAAAGGAGATAATGGAGATAAAAGGCTTGACATAGAGTAAGTGTTCAATAAATGTTGGCCATTTTTGTTTCCAGTTCTTACCTCCTTCCTAAGCTGTTTTCCATTCTCAGCTGTTCGCTTACTATTTCTGACTATTCCATCATTTCCTCAAATTTCCTATGTTTGAAACCAAAATCCTCATCCCTCTCACTAACTCCCTGACCTGCTGCTGTCTCTTTGACCATTTTTTTGAATGGAGCCATAAAACATAACATCCTCTTGAACACATTCTCTCCTCCTATAACCATACCCAATTAGTTTACAAAACACATAAATTTGTTCTCAGATTTGTCTCCATTGGGCTTCTCTCTCTCTGTTTTCATCAGAACCCAGACCTCAGTGCCCTGATCTCTTCCCCAGCAAGTTCTGCCTCCAACCGGCAGATTTTATGCATGCCACTTCCCTTTTCAGAACTTCTCATTGGCCCCAGGTGTCTTTAAATTCCTGACTCCTTAGTTCACCATTAAAGTCCCACCACCTTCTGAACCCAGCCTCCTCCAGGCACTTCTTTCCTGCTCCATAGGCTCATTCCCTCTGCTGCTGTCAAGCTGGCTGATTCTCAGTTCCCTTGAAGAGTTGCCAGATTTGGGAAATCAGAATACAGGGCCCCCAGCTAAGTGTGAATTTCCAATAAACAACAAATAATACTTTCGTATAAGTAGGTCCAATGCACTAGGTCTCATACACAGTCGTACAGTAGGGCACACTAAGACTAAAAAAGTGTTTGTTGTTTATCTGAAATTCACATTGAACTGGGCATCCTGTATTTCATCTGGCAGCCCTATTCCTTGGGCGCAGGAAGGCCATTCCTGCCTCTGCTCATGCTCACAGCTCCATTCTTATCTTAGATGCCCTCATCTCCCTCTATCCATCAGATCTCCTCCTGCTCACCAAGATTCAGCTCAGCCTCAGGCCTCCATGAAGCCTGTCTGGATCAGGTCTTCCTTAGGTGGCACTCATTATCTACATCATTCATTTGGCTCCACATATAAGATGCCTTGTGTCCTGTATACTTCTCTTTTTCCAACTTAACTTGGAGTTTATCAAGGATAGAGATGATATTATAAGTTAGAAAACTTAATAAATAGGTGTGGTGCTGCTTGTAGACCTATAATACAGGATAAGACAGTAGGACAAAGGTCTCCAAAAGCCAACTGTCTGAATTTAAGGTGCCTGTATACACAAGAATCAACATACAATACCCCTCTACCCCATCCAGCATCAGGCCAGATGGCAGGTGGGTGTAGTTTCCCATCCGAAGGAGAAGGAGAAGGAGACCTTGGCATGCTTCTCCCACATCCCTCTTCAACACATCGCGCAAGTTCCACATTGTATTTGGTGACATCTAAATTTCTTGCTGCTTCACATGGTCTCTTCCTTCAGTAACCCGATTTTACTTGTATTTAAATGTGAAGGCCAGGGTTGGCTCTACTATGTAAACTGTAAACACATAGTGATTGTAGGAGTTTTTCTGGAAATAAGGCAATAAAGTTCTATGTAATTAATAAAAAAGCTTAAAAACTTGATAATTTTTTTCAAAATTAGCTCACTCTAACTTAAAATGTTCTCAGCAGCTTCTAGATACATCACAACAATCTGTAGAACTACTAAGCAATTCCAAGAACTGTATTTTAAATACCTGGCATTTCATGAATACTTTTTTTTGTTGTCGTTTATTTGGAGATGAGGTGTCACTCCATTGCCCGGGCTAGAGTGCAGTGGAGCTACCCCGGCTCACTGCAGCCTCCACCTCCCAGGTTCAAGTGATTCTTCTGCCTCAGCCTCCCAAGTAGCAGGGATTATAGGCATGTGCCACCACGCCCAGCTAATTTTGTATATTTAGTAGAGACAGGGTTTCACCATGTTAGCCAGGCTGATCTCAAACTCCCGACCTCAGGTGATCCACCCGCCCTGGTCTCCCAAAGTGCTGGGATTACAGGCATGAGCCACCATGCCCGGCCCATGAATACATTTATAAATCTATGGTCATCTGGAAACCAATGACCAGCAATGAGCCTTTTACAAATGAAAAAATATATTCTTGGAATGATACATCTAACTCATAATTTTATCTTTCTTAAACCTTACATACAATTAAAACAATTTCATTCTCATAATGTAAACATGTGAATGTGTCAAATGTGAACATTGTTTTGAAACTCTAAGGGAAGTAAGTTCAACATGATCAGAAATGAGAATTGCTGTAAGCAACATTGCTGTCATTAGAGCCATGTGGAGTGGCAATTAATTAAGTCACCTTAGATTCCACTCTGTGGAAGAGCTAAAGTGGACTCAGAACTGACTCTGCAGCACTGGAATGTCCTGAAAATAAATGCTGAGGGTTTATTTGTTTCTTCAGATCTATCACATTTATTCAGATTAATTTCATTTCCCTGTTTTATTTTTACCACTTAAGTTCAACTAAGAAATCATGCTCTTTCTATTCAAACATATTATACTTTCTAACAGTTTCCATGGAATTATAATTTTCTAATCAGTAAATAACCCTTAAATTCTCCCAGGAAAGAAGATGGCCAGTGGGATCCACACTGAGCCAGAGCCGAGTCCTGGCCTCCTGTGCCGGTTCTGGCTGGCTCTGCTTTTCTGGCTTCCAGCTTTGCTATCTTCTTGGGACAAATTCTAAACATCCCAATCTCAAGCAGGGATAGGGTGAAATAACAGCCACACATTTCCTTCTGTTCTTCCTTTTCAATAATCCACCAGAACCGTATTCCTTTGTTAAGTCATTGTGGTAACATTAATCAAGTTACTCCAAGACACAAATGTGGTTATTATCAGCAGCGGATGCAAATATGGTGCATCATTTAAACAAATATGCTTGTTTAATGGCAAAGAATGTTAAAAGAATTTGGAATGTCCCTAGAAGCTTTCCAAGTTTTTGTGGGCAGCATCAACTGTTCTTGGATTTAATCCATTTCCTTTCGACCTTACCATTTCCAAACCCAGTGACATTTTTCAAGGCATTCAAAACAGAATGAACGAATGTTTGGAAATAATAATTTAAATCTACATAACTACTATGAACACTTTCTATCACTGGAAACTATTCAGTGCTGTTTTTTGTGGTTCTAGAAGATTCTCCATTGTCTGAAAAATCAATGTTCAAGAGAAAAAACCTGTATTAAAATTTTCTTATCTTCGCTTAATTTTAGGCAAAATTTAAATTTTATATGTAACTTTTATACAATTGTCCATTTCTGTTTGAAGGCCTATTTATTAAAGGTATTCTAAACTATTATTGATCAAAGAAATTGTAGGTGGATTATTAATCAGCAATTTGAAAAGGGCAGACAAGCAGACAAATGTCAAAATATATTTTAAAGGTGATCATCAATGAAATTATTTATACTATCTAAACCCCTGATAATAATGAAACTGAAGACAGTTCATAGAGACATTGTCAAGAAACGTTTTAAAATATTTATTGTAAAAAACTGAAGATGTCATAACTGAGGCTACATTTCTTCAGAGATATAAGCAAAGCATGTTGAAAAGTTACATGAAGATCGGACCTCAGATCATATCCATTGTCTGTGGCTAATATCCATAGTTCATGAAGTGCATTAAGACACAACAACAGACAGATTTTTAAATGACACTTACCTTAATTTGCAGAACTGCAAGAATGTTCATCCCTATAGTGAATCGTCTTTTTCTTTCCACTTCATCACCTCTAGCAAGTTTCTCTTCAACGTGCCTAAACACCTAGAATTCCTGTTCTCTCTTCTAAAATGCTGTCATCACCTCCATTGCCCAAATCCAGTTCAAAAGTGGGGAGGGAAAAAAATTGAAATTTGCAAGCTGTTTACGCCTAACAACAACATTGAAGCTGCTAAGCTTTGAGCTCAATGAATTAAAGGTTGTTTGGCTAAATGGCAGGCAGACTTCCTCCTATTCTTTCCGAACTTAGTTTTCCTGCCTCCAGTGGAGCTTTTTCCTTTCCTGGGCTATAAATAGGCTGGTCGTAAGAGTACTGAGGAAAGAAGAAGGCAGGAAATGTATTTGATTTCAGAAAGCAGCCTTAGGTGTATGAGTGCATGTGTGTTTCTTTCAAATGAATACCAACAAACAAACTAAAGAAAATTTGGCCTCAAATAATTCAGCTTTGGTCTGTGCACCATAGTCAACGTTTTCTTTAAGTTCCTGTAGTCTCAGTTTTACTATAAGTTGTCATATCCTATAGATACTTAAATATGGTTGATTCTTCAAAGTGGGAGTGTCACTCTGGAATGAAGGGACACTTTAATTTGTGACATACATATTTTTTGCTCTTTCAGATATTGTACTATGCATGCCATGCTTTAAAAACATTAATTTTAAAGAGAATTTTTAAAGCTGTTATTACTTAAGGTCCTTCATATAATTCTATTCGATGTCTATGTATTGATTTGTTATCTAACAGTCATCTGTTTATCTGTCACCTCCCTCCCTTACTCTGTCATTCTACACTTACTGTCTGTCAACAGTAAGTGTTTGCTTTAGCCACCCAGTGTTTGCTTTAGCTGCTCTTTACGTGGGTAACACTTTGAGAAGAAGCACGAGGAATTTCTCCATAGGAGGGCCTACTTAAAGAGTGGTCCAAGGACCGGCCTGGCACGGTGGCTCATGCCTATAATCCCAGCATTTTGGGAGACTGAGGTGGGCAGATCACGAGGTCAAGAGATCAAGACCATCCTGGCCAACATGGTGAAACCCCGACTCTACTAAAAATACAAAAATTAGCTGGGTGTGGGGGCATGCACCTGCAATCCCAGCTACTTGGGAGGCTGAGGCAGGAGAATGGCGTGAACACGGGAGGCGGAGGTAGCAGTGGTCCGAGATGGTGCCACTGCACTCTAGTCTGGCAACAGAGTGAGACTCCATCTCAAAAAAAAGAAAAGAAAAAAAGACAAAAAAGAGTGGTCCAAGAACCAGTAGCATCAGTAACCCTGGACCAGAATCTCTGGGGCTGGGGGCTCAGGTAATTAACTTCAGGTGATTCTGATGCTTACTAAATAGGAGAAACACGGGTCTACCTAATTACTTTGTGTGCATGTTTATTAATATCCCTTCGAAAAGGAATTTAAGACAGTAGATTTTTTTAATGTAAGAATCAGAAAATAATGTATGTGCTTTTTATGCTGGCGACCTCCATCTAGATGACTAGAAGAGTTTTTAGATCTAATGTTAAGAAGACACACTAATTTCCCAATTACTTGGAGAAGCTACCTAATGTGAGGCAAAAGCAGTAGAAAGAACAAAAGGATGGTATTTAAGAGAGAGACAATAGCACTCACACACCGTGAATAGTCATCACACATATAGATAAATTCAAAGCAAATTTTACCAACACGTATATCTGAAAATTATAAGTTGTCTGAAATAAGACAAAACCAAAATAAACAGTGAAGAAATGAAGCTTCTAATGGAAATAAAATGTCCCAGCCCACTCCCCAACTTTTTTTTGTTTTTGAGACAGAGTCTTACTCTGTTGCCCAGGCTGAAGTGCAGTGACACGATGTTGGCTCACTCCAACCTCTGCCTCCCAGGTTCAAGCGATTCTCCTGCCTCAGCCTCCCAAGTAGCTGGGATTACAGGCATGTGCCACCACGCCCGGCTAATTTTTGTATTTTTAGTGGACATGGAATTTCACTATGTTGGCCAGGTTGGTCCTGAACTCCTGACCTCAGGTGATCCACCCACCTCAGCCTCCCCAAGTGCTAGAATTATAGGCGTGAGCCACTGCGCCTGGCCCCCAGCCCCTACTTTTGTTTAGCAATTTGATTATTGTTTTGAAACCCAGTCATTTATTGTCCATGCTTGGGTTTCATACTAGGCCTCCGTATAATAGAAGCAATAGGTTGAACAATGAGCTCAAGCCAGAGCTGATAAGGAAAAAGTAAAGGTGTCCAGACCCTAAGTACAGATGTGGAGGAAAAGGTTTCTTCCGAGAGAAAGAGAGAGACAGAACAGCAGGGAGAGAGAAAAAAAAAAGAGGGAGAGAGAGGAAAAAAAAGAAAAAGAGAGGTGAATGACTTCCTTGTAATAGCAGAAAGGAAGAAGGAAGTCTGTGGTGGTCAGGATATAACAGCTGCAGTGTATTGAAAGAGCTAGAAAGTACATGAGTTGACTTTGGCAAGAAAATGGCTGGCAATGGGGTAATATGTTTTTGGGAGCAAACCACGCTCCCATGTGAGAAGAATGAATGCTTCTAAGAAACTCCAAGTACATTTACCAGGCTTCTTTCATTGTTCTCTGGAAACATTCCTTCTATTTTTTTGTGGGGAAGTATTTTACTTGTCAAAAGAACAACGTCACAGAACTCCCCGTATTGCCCATCTCTAGAAATGAATCATTCAAATGTCTACGGGAACAACAAGGCTCTGTATTCTTAATCTAAAATTAATGACAGACTCTCCCAAAAGGCATAGTGGGAAAAAGTCAAAGGCCTTGTTAGGAAAGATAATGTATGACATTCTTCAATTATTTTGGTTCTGTCAGTGGAGGAAAATATGGTTTTTAAAACTGAAATCACCTAAAAAGTTTTCAATATATACGATATAGAGAAAACCTAAGCAAAAGTCCTCCAAGAAAATGCAAAAAAGAGTCTGCATATTATTGCTTAACTAAGATGAATGTACTTATGCATCTGAGCCTGTGTGTCCCGTATGTATTTTTAATAGTAGCTTATCTTTGTCCCCAAAGTACAGAAGCTTTAGATAATGACCAAATTGTGGGCTATGAACGGTGTTCCTTTGACTTGAATTGTTGCATCATACTAATGAAAATAAGTCAAAACTGCTAGAATTACCACTCAAAAGAACACAGGTTAAGGAAGGCTCTCTAAATCACAGCAGGAATACTGAAAAGGTGGTTGAAAGTTAGGAAGGACTTCTACATATTAAAAATACAATGTAAGAGTTACTGACTCTTTGAAAGAGCTAGAAGACTTAGTAGGATAGAAATAAAGCTTTTCCATAATTTAAGTTGATTTGTGTTCATCAGTAGTTTATTTAGACTGATTCTCAGTCAACATAATGTTAAAGTTACCTTGCAAATTACAAAAATCTTGGCACAAATAAAACAGTATGCAATATCTCCCAAGAGAAGCCCAGCCTTGGTAAAGTTCAGTTGGAAAATCTAAACCAGACTGCCTTCCCTGCACTAGGCTTTGGTTTCTATTGGTATTCTGTCACTCTGCCATGCACCTAAAAATAAAACGGCACGAGTTTTTTGTGTAACAATAACAAAAAAGACAACTTGAGACTCCCCGATAATAAAGTCTAGAGCTTGTTCAGTTTTGTTGAAGCTAAAATCTGATGTCATAATAACTAAAGGAAATTCTAATTGGTGTTATGGTAAAAGTTTTCCTACTAATTCTGAAACACGGACTCTCATTTTGCTGTTTCTGCTGGTTGTATGTTCCTTTGGGAAATGCCTTTGGACTCAACTCTAAGGTTGTTTGTGAAGTTTTGGAGGAAAAGAAGAAGCAAAACCATCACTGGGAGTAAAATACACAGGAAACAAAACAGACCATGGTAGAGACAGCTCACAGCACCCATCTGAAGGCAAAAGGGACTGCCATGGGCGCCGAAAGCACGCACACCTAACTATTGGCGGATTGTGTGCAGTATTTGGAAGGAAGGAGGGAAGAAAGGAGGGGAGAGAACAGGGCAATGGAACTGATTTATCCAACAACGATTAAACTTTATCGTTTTGGCAGTCACTGTAGTTGAGTAAAAAGCCAAGCAGGGCCGGGCGCGGTGGCTCACGCCTGTAAAGCCAGAACTTTGGGAGGCCGAGGCGGGCAGATCACAAGGTCAGGAGATCGAGACCATCCTGGTTAACATGGTGAAACCCCATCTCTACTAAAACTACAAAAAAGTTAGCCAGACGTGGTGGCGGGCACCTATAGTCCCAGCTACTTGGCAGGATGAGGCAGGAGAATGGCATGAAACCAGGAGACAGAGCTTGCAGTGAGTCGTGATAGCACCACTGCACTCTAGCCTGGGCGACAGAGCAAGGCTCCATCTCAAAAAAAAAAAAAAAAAAAAAAGCCAAGCAGTAAGTTGGTTACTGAATTAATAGTCTATACAAGTTCCTTGCTTATACAATAGATAAGTTTGAATTCACAATGGGGCCAATATACTCCATACTCCCCCGACACACATAATTATGCAATTGAGTTTATATTTAAGATTGGCAAGGTGAATACAGCCATCAGCTTTATAATTCTAACAAATTGTAGGGTGCAAATTCACACTGGTTAGATGAAGCAAGTTAAAAATAACTGAGTATTCAGAGTGACTAAGAAAATCTCTCTTCCTTGCTGCCACTGAAGAAGCCAGCTGCCTACGAAGACGAACACATGGTAAGGAACTGAGGGTAGCTTCCCTCCAACAGCCACCAAGAAACTGAAGCCCTTTAGTTTGACAGCCTGCAAGGAACTGAATGTTGCCAATAACCACATGAGCTTGGAAGCAGATCATTCCCCAGTCGAGCCTCAGATGACCAAAGTTCCAGCTAATACCTTCTTGCAGCCTTTTAAGACCATGAGGCAGTGACCCAGCTAATCCATGTCTGGCTAAGCCAGCTATAGGAGAGGAGCTCCTGTCAAGGTGATTTGCAGTCTTATGTAAGGTAATCATGTACATGTGATCCTGGACATGCAAGTCACCTTTGCTGCATTCAGTTGTCTAGAAGCAAGTCACAGGTCCTTCCTGTGATCGGGTGAGGGATCAGGGCTGTGACTACCAAGAGTGGGATCCTGAGGGCCCCCTGTTGTCTGTCTGAAACAATGGATGACTGACCTAGAAAGAAGAAAGTAGACATCATACGGACCATCCTGGCTAACATGGTGAAACCCCGTCTCTACTAAAAATACAAAAATTCGCTGGGTGAGGTGGCGGGCACCTGTAGTCCCAGCTACTCGGGAGGCTGAGGCAGGAGAATGGCGTGAACCTGGGAGGCGGAGCTTGCAGTGAGCCGAGATCGTGCCACTGCACTCCAGCCTGGGTGACAGAGTAAGACTCTGTCTTAAATAAATAAATAAATAAATAAATAAATAAATAAATAAAATAAATGTTTTGAGACTCCATCTCAAAACAAACAAACGAAAAGAAAGTAGACATCGTACACCAGGTGGTTACTAAAGGACAGTTAGGGACAGTGCTACCCAAAGGTAAAATAGACAAAACAACTTAATTTTTCCTCTTTCAAACCACTGGGAAGTGCATTTCCTTGAGAAAGATCAGGGCACCTCTCTACTGTTATGCACACTTGAGCAACTCAGGGACCTAAATGTCCTCATGCTGTGTCTTTGAGGTCCTTTCAGTGCTAAGCTTTTGTGACTTCAGACCTTCCTTTCTAAGCCTCTCAAGACATTTTGGAATGCCACAAATCCTGGCTGTATTCATACAAAGTGCTTTGATAACCAGTGTGTCACTGTTGATGTCTTTATAGAACAATACTGGGGAGAAAGAAAACATTTAATAGATCAGTCCTCTAGAGAAGTTAGAAGTCAAATCTATTAGGGTGCTGTCCTCTGATCCAATTTTTGATTTTCCATTTAACTGTTTATATTTCTAAAGTATGATGTCATATAAAAAATACTCAAGACAAAACCATTATAAACTTCACTTTTTACAGGCAAATTTGGGGCTAAAAATTATGCTCTCTGTGGGGAGCAAACTACATTTCACATCCAAGTAATATTGAGTACATCAAGAAGTTACTTTGGCAGTGTAAACTCACACCCTCAGGGTTAGAAAGGGCTTTCAAAATCATCTTTTTAGCTACCCATCTGACAGGCAAATATCTTCCAGAACATGAAGAACAAATTATCTTATTATTTCTAAGTAGAAACTGATAGACTGTCATTATACTTCCTTGTGATGTCATAAACATAAATGACTCGATTAAAAATAAAATTATGAATTTAATCTATATAAGGCAAATCCAAATTGCTTGCTCACTAGATCAGTGAACTTTTTCTTCAGGCAAAACATTAAGTTCTGAAGTATATGGAATTTTAAACATATATTCACAGTTATTCTGTGAACAGACTACACAATGACATTATAAATGTTCTCTAATACCTCATTAAGAACACAGATTAGAAGCTGTAAATCAGGTTGAAACTAGGAATGCTTAATTTCCATTTAGGGGCTGAAGAGGATGAAAAGTTTAAGAAGGAAATGACTTTTTAGAGCTATATGAGATCAGAGCATCTAAGAGTCTAGATTTAAAACACTAAGCACTAAAGTCACATTCTTGGAACGAGCATCATGTTAGAGCTCCTTAATATACAGCTTGCCCAAATATCAAGTATTAATGTGCAATTAATTCTGAAAGAAACCACATGCTACAAATTGTATTTTATTTGGACAATGAGGCCTGCAAAATTCTTTTTTATAAACTGTATTTTTTCAACCTCATGTAAGTCCCTACTAAGTACAAAGCTCTGAACTTGAGCCATAAGAGAAGAAATAAAATTAAACATTTGGACTTTTCCTCCAAAAGAAGCATACTTTCTAAAGCAGAATTTCTCAAGTCATGGTCCAATGACAGCCTGTATAAGAGTAATGTAGAGAGGGCCTGGCACGGTGGCTCACGCCTGTAATCCCAGCACTTTGGGAGGCCAAGGCGGGTGGATCACGAGGTCAGGAGATCAAGACCATCCTGGCCAACATGGTGATACCCTGTCTCTACTAAAATACAAAAAATTAGCTGGGCGTGGTGGTGTGCACCTGTAATCCCAGCTACTTGGGAGGCTGAGGCAGAAGAATCACTGGAATCCAGGATGTGGAGGTTGCAGAGAGCCAAGATCGCTCCACTGTACTCCAGCCTAGGTGACAGAGCAAGACTCTTCTCAAGAAAAAAAAAAAAAAGAGTAATGTAGAGATGTTATTGAATGTGCAGATTTCTGAGCCTTGGCCCCAGAAGATTGCTAGTTTAGTAGGTCTAGGGTAAGCCTTGGAATATGCATTTATAATAAACCTGTGATTCTTATTGTACATTGAAGTTTGAGAGCCAATTATAAGGTGTCACTGGGGTGACCCAGAGGTCAAAACACACCTTTTAAACTAATACAATAGAGTACCTAAAAGAACAGGTTATGCAAGTATTAAGCAAATTCTGATTATAGCTGTAGCCAACATCAAGTTTCCATATTGGAATACATGTTATGGTGTAAACTTTCTTTAAAGTCTGTTCTAATTAGTCCTAATAGTAGCAAATTTATTTTGAATTTCCTAGAAAAGGTCTGAATGGAGTGACCATTTCTTTTCCCGAGTGCATTAAAATTTTTATTTTGTATTTTAAAATTGTGGTAAAATATACCTAACATAAAATGTACTATTTTACTCATTTCTAAGTGTACAGTTCAGTAGTGTTAAATATATTCACATTGTTGTGAAGCAGATCTCCGGGACTATTTTTTTCATCTTGTAAAACTGAAACTCAATATCCTTGAAAACAACAATTCCTCTTTTTTCCCTCCCAGTAGCTGCTGACAACCACCATTCTACTTTTTGTTTGTATGATGAATGGCCTGTTTAAAAAACCCAATACATGACAATGTGTCAGGTACGCAAAAAAGGAAGAAGAAGAACTGAGTCTCAACATCAAAATCAGGGGTTTGGTTTAAGAAATGAGATAATAGGCTGGGCGCGGTGGCTCATGCCTGTAATCCCAGCACTTTGGGAGGCCGAGGCGGGTAGATCACAAGGTCAGGAGATCAAGACCATCCTGGCTAACACTGTGAAACCCCGTCTCTACTAAAAATATAAAAAATTAGCCAGGTGTGGTGGTGGGCACCTGTAGTCCCAGCTACTCGGGAGGCTGAGGCAGGAGAATGGCGTAAACCCAGGAGGCAGAGCTTGCAGTGAGCCTAGATGGCGCCACTGCACTCCAGCCTGGGCAACAGAGCCAGACTCTGTCTCAAAAAAAAAAAGAATTCATATAGAAATATTTGGATCATCTGATCACCACCTTTTGACCAAATGTTATCATGTGATTTGAGAGAATAAATTTATGTAAGTAAATAGGTAGAGAACACATATGTACCCAGAAAATGAATCAGTGGAGAACTGTATGAACCAAAATATACAATATTTAGAAGAGAGAACAGTGAGGAAAGAAGCAAGGCAGACTTTGAAGAAAGTGCACCACAGCAGACAGTCCAACTCATATGAGTGCAGGACAATTTAATCTTAAAAAATGTCATCTGTCACATTAAAGTAATGCTATTCATTTAAATATATTCATTTTACTGTTTCATTTGTATGTCATTGGTATTTGTTTTGTTTTGTACTTGCAAAAAGGAACAATGAACATAGAGAGTTCATGTTTTATGTTTGAATATATAAGTAACACAATAAAAAGGAACAGTTCAGCACTGGGAAGCCACAAGGAGAATTTTTAGGCTGAATGTTTGTAATGGAATGACTATGGTACCCCAAAATTCATGTTCATCTACAACCTCAGAATGTAACTTTATTTGGAAATAGAATCTTTGCAGATGTAACTAGTTGAGGATCTGAAGGAGAAGTTGTACTAGATTTAAGGTGGGACCTAAATCCAATTACTGCTGTTCTTATGAGAAGAGGAGACGGCACACGGACATACACAGAAAAGAAGGCCATGTGAAGACAAAGTAAGAGACTGGAGTGATGTGGCTACAATTCAAGGAACATCAAGGAATACCTGGAACCACCATAAGCTAGAAAGAGGCAAGGAAGGATTCTCCTGTGGGACCTTCAAAGGGAGTACAGTCCTGCCAACACCTTGATTTCCGACTTCTAGCCTTCAATATTGTGAGAACACATTTCTGCTGAGTTAAGGCATCCAGTTTGTGGTCATTTGTTCCCACTGCCCTAGCTCTATGGCAGTTCCTAACAACTACACAATCAAGGTTTACAGGTTGCCAAGAAAGAGATGTCCTCAGCTCTGTGGAAAGCAGGATGGGGTTTAGGGTCAGTTGACTCCCAGTAAAGCAGAATCTTCTTTTTATCCAGTAGGCCACACACCTATTATTTGTATATATTTTTTAAAGAAAAGCATTTGGAAGCGCAAGCACGGTATCATGCAGCTCCATGAGTTTTCACAGTATGCCACTCACTGGCATTCACAAAACTGCTGGGACAATGCAAAGGCCACACTCATTATCAGACACAGAGACACATCTATGATGTGGCTTTTCATTTATTGCTGTGGCTTTTCATTTATTGCCTCTGTCTTTGTTCAGGCTGTTATAATAAAATATCAAAATCTGGGTAGCTTATAAACAACACAAATTTATTTTTCACACTCCTAGAGGTTGGGAAGGGGATGCCTACAGATTTGGTGTCTGGGGAGGGCCTGCTTTCTCATAAATGGAACCTTCTTGCTGCAGCTTCATATGGTGGAAGGGACAGGGCAGTTCCTTGGGGCCTCTTTTATAAAGGCACTAATCCCATTCATGAGGGTAGAGGCTGCATGACCTCATCACGTCCCAAAGGCCCCACCTTCTTCTAATCCTATCACGTTGATGATTAGGTTTCAACATATGAATCTGAGGGAGACACAAACATTCAGACCATAGGTCACCTCAAGATCTAGACAATGTTCCCTGCCTTCTAAAGATACAATTTCATGTATCTTTGGACCAGGTGCCAAAGAGTAGTTATAGGCATCAGGGATAAGACAATGGATACAAGTGTGGAGAAGAATTCTCTGAGATGCAGTGGTTGGTTGGGAAGAGTTGGTGTTCTTATTCATTATAAAGAACATCGGTTCTTCCAGTGGGGAGGTGAAGAGTCTTATTAACAGTCAACACAAGTTGCATCAATGGAGTTGTAGAAGTCTTAGGCTCAAAAATCAAGCACACTCATTAGCAAAAAGATGCATCCTAACTGCTGTGTAACATTGTGAGGATGCTCTCCTGATGCACATCATCTCTATGATGAAAGCCTCCTGGAAATCAGTGGTAAGGATCTCAAGGTTGATAAGGAGCAGGAATGTGGTAAGGATCTCAGGTTGAGGTTGATAAGGAGCAGGAAAGGCAGGGAGGTATATGGAGGTCTGAGTCTGTATGTTTGCTAATAGGTTATTGGGCTTCTTTAGCCATGGCTTGATTTTTTTTTTTTTTTTTGAGGCGGAGTC
>NW_016804835.1:341297-441998 GCF_001698545.2 Rhinopithecus bieti
TTTTTTTTTTTTGAGACGGAGTCTTACTCTGTCACCCAGGCTGGAGTGCAGTGGTGTGATCTCGGCTCACTACAACCTCCGCCTCCCAGGTTGGAGCTATTCTCCTGCCTCAGCCTCCCACGTAGCTGGGATTACAGGCATGCATCACCACGCCTGGCTTATTTTTGTACTTTTAGTAGAGATGGGGTTTCCCCATGTTGGCCAGGCTGGTCTCAAACTCCTAACCTCAGGTGATTTGCCCGCCTTGGCCTCCCAAAGTGCTGGGATTACAGGAGTGAGCTACCATACCCGGCCACCATGGCTTGATTTTTAAAACATCATAGTGGCCCAAATAATGGCACCAATAGGTGACCTGAGTAGGCATTTACCACCCATGACATCCACTAACCTCCATCCCTGAAGTTATCCCAAATAAACATGCACTTGAAGTAAGATAGAATTTGTGTTACACAAAAGCAGCTTCCAGGCAAACTCCCTAGCTCCTCTTCCCAACCCAGTTGTTACTCCCAAGCTATATACAGAAATCTGGTCCTACCACTCATGCCTCTACTTCTATCATGGCTCAAACCTGTAGGAAGGCACCAGTTGCTCTGACTTTCATGGGTGGAGCCTGACCAGCCTCATTTTCCCAGTAGTGGATGTTTGCTGCTCAGGCCAGACCCCATATTTGATGTGATATACCCCAGTATAATATGGGGACTGTTATGTGCCTTCCTGGAGGTGCCAGCAGAGCGTGGTGACTATACAGCTGCAGTGGCTTGCGGTCTGCCCCAGAGCTTTGTAGATTTCACATGGAAATTAACTCTTCAGGCAACAATCCTAAAAGGTCTTCCTGGGACCAGTGAGGAAGCACTGATGATTCTATCTCTGATTCTGGACCAACATGAGGACTGTAGTGTCCAGGCTGAATGTCCTTTCTTTCTGTTGTTTTACATATTATGTATAGGAAGTAGAGCATGCCACATAGTATAGTCAGGAATTCTGCCTGTTTGAAAGAGTGTAATTCTAGATATGAGAAAAACAATGCTTCGGAGTTTCCCACAAACCCTAAGCCAGAGGTGCTGCGTGTGGTTTTCAAAGTGCTTGCAAACTCTTTGACACTCTTCTCATCAAATGGTAGAGTTTATATTCCCTTCTCTTGAACTTGGGTGGGCTTTTGTAACTGCCTTGACGAACAGAATGTGGCAGAAGTGAGGATAATTCTGAGTGAAGTTAGACATACAGCTTGTCCTGGCGTCTTTGGAGAGAACTGCTCTGGGAAGCATGGGCTTCCATGCACAAATCAAGATACTCTGCAAAGGACCACTTGGAGAGTCTAAATAAGTAGACAGAGGGATGCCTAAGGAGCCCCAGTTGTTCCTATGCCCAGCTTCTTGAGTCTTCCCAGCCCAGCTGCCAGAGCTTTCAAGATGACCCCAGCCTCATCCACCATGTGATTACAGCCTCATGAGAGACCCCAACCCAGCTCGGCCAACCTGCTTCCTAATTTCTGATGCCCTGAAACCATAAAAGACAACAACTGATTGTTCTTGTTTCAAGACTTTACGATTTAGGGTCATCTGTTACGCAACATTCAATAACCAGACCACAGCCTGAGTAAATGAAACTGCTGAAGAAAGCCCAAGAGAAACTCGGAATTACCTCCAAATTTCTCTGAAGAAAGGAGTCGAGGTAAGGAAAAGATCCTGCAGCTGCTTGTAAGGCAGATCATCTGTGCTCACCATGTGGCAATAGCAAGGTGGCCTCCTGCTTGAAGAGCACTGTAGTTTACTCATTCGGTAATGTGGAATCAGGAATGGAAAGTGATAGTAACAATTTGCTTACAATTGCCAGGGCAAGGGCAGAGACTTGGAGAACACTGTGGGAAATGAATAGTAAATATGTCATTCTCTAACTGGAGGCAGCAGTGGGAAGTAAGTAGCTGGGGAGGAGTGGGAGCTGGTTAAGGTCAGAATCAGAATTGGTTTACAATGGACCAGAATAAGAGTAAGGCTGTACAGCATTATTATCTTTCAAATTCAAATACCCTTCTATACCTTGCTTTGGGTTGCTGGGACAGAAACTGCAAATGGCATTTCTATTTTTCCAGCTAGATACCTTTTAGGCTTTTTAGGGGGTGTTAGAGGGAGCCTGCAAGGCTGGAGGAAGAAGAGAGAACTGGCTGCCTCCTCTCTACTTCTTATTCCTGTGATGTCACCTGAGCAAAGCTCCTTCATATGGGCAGAGGCACGGCCTTCTCACAGCAGCAGCTGAATCTACTTTTCAATTTTGTCCCGTTTATAAAACATGCTCCTTTGTACCCACTCAGAGACACTAGCCCCAGCCGACAGTACCACCTCCTCAGAAAATTTGAGTCTCCAAGACTCCTACTCCATGTTTCCAAGTTTAATAATTCTGATCTCTTCCCTCTTTTCCCTCAGCTGAAGGGGTGGTAGCTGATGACTGTAGTTGCCACCTACCTCTGTGATACTTTAGAGATCTTTTTCCCTTCTTAGTTACCAAGCTAATGGCTTTTTACCTAGTTGTAATTCTTCATATTAAAATTTTCCTGTTCTTTTATCTGATGTGGTTTCTGTCTGCCGAATGGATCCTGACTAATACAAAGGCATTTCTTCCAAAGATAAATCTATGATGGTAAATGAGGTTGGGGGTAACTGAAGGTTCAAATAGCAGGGAGACCAAGTTCAAATACCAAATGCAAAGACCACAGACAGAATTTGAAAGAGTGACCACAAAGTTAAGAGGTTGAAGGTGGGCAGAGACATAATCAAAATAAGAGTAGGACTGGAAAAAGATAGAAGGCTTAGGGTGATTGCTATGAAGGTGGAAATTATCAATCCATCCACCTACCCTCTACCCTCCCCCAGTCAGTAGGATGGGTAAAGCTGGCTTAAAAATTTCAGGCAAGGCTAGGCGCAGTGGCTCACGCCTGTAATCCCAGCACCTTGGGAGGCCAAGGTGGGCAGATCACAAGGTCAGGAGATTGAGACCATCCTGGCTAACACGGTAAAACCCCATCACTACTAAAAATACAAAACATTAGCTAGGTGTGGTGACACGCGCCTGTAGTCCCAGCTACTCGGGATGCTGAGGCAGGAGAATCGCTCGAACCCAGGAGGTGGAGGTTGTAGTGAGCCGAGATCATGCCACTGCACTCCAGCCTAGGCAACAAAGCAAGACTCCGTCTCAAACAAAACAAAACAAAAATATCAGGTAAAAGTGGACATTAGCTGTCTAGATTTGGGGTTGGTGAGGGTTTTTTTTTTTATTAGGGGTGGGAGTTGTTTTGTTTTGTTTTTTTGAGACAAGATCTCGCTTTGTCTCCCAGGTTGGAGTGCAGTGGTGTGATCTCCGTTCACTCCAGCCTCACCCTCCTGGGCTTAGGTGATCCTCCCACCTTAGCCTCCCGGGCAACTGGGATGACAGGCACATGCCAACATGCCTGGCTAATGTTTAAAATGTTTTGTAGAGATGGGGTCTTGCTATGTTGCTGAGGCTTGTCTTGAACTTCTGAGCTCAAGCGATCCTCCTACCTCAGCTTCCCAAAGAGGATTGGTGAGTTCTAAGAGCAGCTTACAATATGATTTTTAACGTGTGTTGTCTATGATCATAGAGTCAGATAGACATGGAAAGAGGGCCTTTTCTGCCTTGTGCCTCTTTCCATGTCTATTCTAAGGACCAGGATTGCCTTGAGACCAACACTGTGAGAGCCCTGACTCAGTATCCACAGATACTCTATCTGCACATTGCAGAGCACTAAGCCAGTCAGCCTTTTCAGCCCCAGATGAGTCAATTTCATGGACTTTCAGCATCTCCGTGTGGATGTTTCCAGGCACCTCAAACTCACCATGCTCAAGGATGGATCTAATCTCTTTTCTCACTTAGTTTTCCCCCACCCCACCATGGAAAGTAGGTAGGAAACACTAGATTTCTTCAATGTAACCCCCACAAACAGAAACCTGGTGGCTTCTTTTTGTTTGTTTGTTTGTTTTTGAGATGGAGTCTCACTTTGTTGCTCAGGCTGGAGTACAGTGATGTGATCTCGGCTCACAGCAACCTCTGCTTCCCAGGTTCAAGGGACTCTCCTGCCTCAGCCTCCTGAGTAGCTGGGATTACAGGTGCCCGCCACCACACTTCGCTAATTTTGTATTTTAGTAGAGATGGGGTTTCACCATGTTGGCCAGGCTGGTCTTGAACTCCTGACCTCAAGTGATCTGCCCACCTCAGCCTCCCAAAGTGCTGGGATTACAGACTTGAGCCAACACGCCCGGCCCTGGTGACCTCTTAGCATCTTCCCTTTTTGCTTCTTCCGGCTTCAAACTATTTGAATACTCTGTGTGACACATCAGTGAACAAAATGAAGTCTCGTTGCCTAGTTGAGAAAAATGGAAAATCAACAAAAGGTAAATCTGGGAAAGACGTTTTATTTAAATATCTCTCTTTGAAAGGAGATATAAAAAAATTGAGGAAATGGGGAGTGGTACTGGTGATGAGGAACGTGGGGAGGGAATTCTGAAATCTCCAGCTCTGATTTGCAGGGAAGGTTTGAGAATAAAGAGCTCCAAGAGCTGTTTGACTCATGTTGCCCGATCCTGAAATCCAGAAGTCCCCTGGCAGGAAACCCTCTGGAGACAACAGACTAAACCATCCTGCCATTGTCAGCCTCACAAGGGGGCTCAGCAACTCAGCAAAAGGAAGTTGTTTTTTTGTATTGCACTTTTTTTTGTCTTAAAGAGATATCCTTCTTAATAGTTACATTAATGTCTTGAATAAAGATGGAGACTTTATGTCAACTTGGAAGAGACAGCAACCATGCTGGATGTCAGAATCAGAATCTCAAAACATCTTAACATAAGGTTAAAGTAAGGGAGAAACAACAGAAGAGAAAATTAATAGGAGCAAAGGTAAAATTTTGCACTGAGGTTCAAAAAGCCATTTGTAGAAGTGCAGAACGGGAAGACGTGGCTGAAGAGGGCCTCACACTTTTCAAGCTTGTTCTTGATGTTCTCTCCATCACGGTATGCTAACTGCTGTAATGACAGTGCCCAAGTCGCAGTGATTTCAAGACATCCTGTGGGGAAAAAAGTGTGGAAGGGGCCAGGCACAGTGCCTTGTTCCTGAAACTTCGGCACTTTGGGAGGCCAAGATGGAAAGATCGCTTGCGCCCAGGAGTTCAAGACCAGCCTGGGTAACATAGCGAGACCTTGCCTCTACTAAAATAAAATAAAATAAATCAGCTGGTCATGGTGGCATGTACCTGTAGTTCTAGCTTCTCGGGAGGCTGAGATGGGAGAACACGGGAGGTCAAGGCTGCAGTGCACTATTATCGTGCCACCGCACTTAGCCTGGGTGTCAGAGTGAGATTCTGTCTCATAAAAAGTGTGGAAGGGATAACAGTGTGCTGACTCAGCGGATTGCTTCCTGTAAGGCTTAAGACATTTCCATTAACATGTGCCCAGTAAAAGGATTTTTAGAGAATATTATCTAATTTTAACTAAGTTAACCCTCATATTGGAGAAATGGCTTTAAAACTATTTCTGTAAAATAATAGGTAAAAGAAAGACAACAGCAAAATAAACCTAAAGAAAATGGCAGAGCAAACTCTTCTATTATAAATAAAAATTCTACATCAGCCACAATATGAGGTTAAAAAAAAAGAATGATAGGATAATTAGACCAGCAAGTAGTCCCTTCAAATCCAAAGTTATCAAGAAGATCATTTAAATTATGAATTTGTATCCACTGCCATTAATGATAAAATTCTCCCTGAGTTGGCTGGTCTTGAGATGTTAACTAGTAATAATAAAAAAGTTATTATGATTAACAAGATATTTGAAGGTCAAACATTCAAAACAAAGACAATTTCAGCAGTTTTCAGATGCTTAAAGTTATATGAACCAACCCAGTTTTGAGAAATTTCATAAAACCTACTAATAATTGCTCAGAAACTTCTTTCGAGTTTTTGTTATTTTACAGTTAAGGAACAAAAGCCACAAACCATTGGGGTCTCTGGTTCTTCCTGCCACAACAAAAAATGTTGAAATAATTGTAAAACAAAAGGCCAAAAACTAAAATTCACTTTTTTTGTCAGCAATTTTTTTGGGAAGTCACATAGTAAACATTACTGAAGATATGAAGAAAGAACTTAGTATTGGCCATGCATTTGGGTGAAAGTATAAGGTACTACCATGTCTCAGCTTATGGCATTTTTTGGATTCTATTTCATTAGTTACATTCTTAAAGAGCTGCTTTGCTTTTTTGTTTTGTTTTGTTTTGTTTTTGTTGTTGTTGTTGTTTTGTTTTTGAGACGGAGTCTCACTCTGTCGCCCAGGCTGGAGTGCAGTGGCCGGATCTGTGCTCACTGCAAGCTCCGCCTCCCGGGTTTACGCCATTCATTCTCCTGCCTCAGCCTCCCAAGTAGCTGGGACTACAGGCGCCCGCCACCTCGCCCAGCTAGTTTTTTGTATTTTTTAGTAGAGACAGGGTTTCACCGTGTTAGCCAGGATGGTCTTGACCTCCTGACCTCGTGATCCGCCCGTCTCGGCCTTCCAAAGTGCTTGGATTACAGAGCCACTGCGCCCGGCCCTTTTTTTTTTTTTTTTGAGACAGAGTTTTGCTCTTGTCGCCCAGCTGGAATGCAATGGCGCAATCTCTGCGCATTGGAACCTCTGCCTCCTGGGTTCAAGTGATTCTCCTGCCTCAGCCTCCTGAGCAGCTGGGATTACAGGCGCCTGCCACCACGCCCAGCTAATTTTTGTATTTTTAGTAGAGATGGTGTTTCATGATGTTGGCCAGGCTGGTCTTGAATTGCTGATCTCAGGTGATCCACTCGCCTTGACCTCCCAAAGTGCTGGGATTACAGGCGTGAGCCACTGCGCCCGGCCAAAGAACTGCTTTTTAACAAAGCACTTTAAAGAAAAAATCATACTGGAAAATCAGACTAAAGAATATCTCAATGATAAATAATTTCTTTTTAAAAAACAATATTTTATGGGAAAACTTTTAAAGTATAACCACTGAATTTATAATAATAAAAGGCATTCCTGCAGAGAAACAACAAGATTTCTGGAAACCTTGACAGAGATACTCATCTCAGTGGTGTTCATCCAATGTGTCATTCACTGGGGAGCTAATGCACCAAGAAATTGATGCTAGAATGTGCATAATACTCTTGATATCAACAATGCAATTTGTTTCAAAGAAAACCTGTAAGCAGCAGAACTTTAGAAGGTTATAATGAGATAGAAAGTCTTTTGAGATTGCATCATAATCCTTCTTCTTCTTCTACACAATATTGATTTTCTTCTCTTCTCTTCTAGGGGTATTATTTCCCAGAACACTCCCTAATGCGATCCCTATGTGCTAATCTCCATCTCACAGTCTGCTTTCCAGAAGACCCACTTGCAGTGGTGGCAGGAGTGTCCAAGAAAGCACATGCCCATGTAAGATTCTGCAGCTGCCAACCACTGACCAGCTAGCAGTGAGAACCCAGATAACCAAGGTGCCCTCGAAAAAGTGACACTTAATCTGACCCCTATAGGCGCAGTTAGTCAGGCCAAGAAGTATTGGTAGGAAGAAGAAGAGAAATATTCCAAGCAAGAACCAATTGTGGGCAAATCCCAAAGGAATAAAGAGTGAGTTACAATCACGGAATTAAAAGAAGTTTCTTGCGACTGCGCGTCAGGTTATTAGAGGGAGACAGCAAGAGGGCATACAGCCTGAGATGAGGCTGAGGAGGCAAGCAAGGGGACACGCAGATTTATCTGGAAGAGGCCAGGCATGGTGGCTCACACTTGTAATCCCAGCACTTTGGGAGGCTGAGGTGGGTGGATCACCTGAGGTCAGGAGTTTGAGACCAGTCTGGCCAACGTGGTGAAACCCTGTCTCTTACTAAAAATACAAAAATTAGCTGGATGCAGTGGCACGTGCCACTATTCTCAGCTACTCAGGCGACTGAGGCTGGAGAAACGCTTGAACCCAGGAGGTGGAGGTTGTAGTGAGCCAAGATTGTGCCACTGCACTCTAGCCTGGGCAACAGAGTGAGACTCCATCTCAAAAAAAAAAAAAAAGAAGATTTATCTGGAAGACAATGGAAGGCGAGATGAGGTGAAGGGAGCAGGGAGTGACTTTCAGAGTTTGAGCTGGACAACTAGACAAGGCAGAGATTATCTAAACTTTGTGGAAGGAGGAGCCTTGTCTGTGCTGCTATATTCCCAATGCCCAGCACTAGTCTGGTAGGTCTTCCATAAATATTTGTTGAGTAAATGAATGAATGCGTAGATGAATAAGCCAGGAAGTTAAGATGATAAATTCACTTTTGGACACAGAAATTTTTTTTTTTTTGAGACGGAGTCTAGCTCTGTCGCCCAGGCTGGAGTGCAGTGGCGTGATATTGGCTCACTGCAACCTCCACCTCCCGGGTTCACGACATTCTCCTGTGTCAGCCTCCCGAGTAGCTGGGACTACAGGCGCCCACCACCATGCCTGGCTAATGTTTTGTACTTTTAGTAGAGACGGGGTTTCACATGTTAGCCAGGATGGTCTCCATCTCCTGACCTCATGATCCGCCCCGCCTCAGCCTCCCAAAGTGCTGGGATTACAGGCATGAGCCACCATGCCTGGCCCTAGTCACAGAGAATTTTGAGTGCCCGTGGGTCCACTTTTGAAAGTGTACTCTGGGGATTATATAACCTTTTGTTCAATTCTGAAGATAACCAGTGAAAAAATAACTCTTGTGTCCTTATTTTGAGACTATTATTCTCCCCCCGCATTCAGAAGTTTGAAGTCCCCATAAGACCTGTGTAATTAATACCTAATCACTTTGAACCGAATTTGATTTTAAACATGAGAGTGGCTGAGTATTGATCTTAACTAATGGAGAAACTGCTTGACTCTTGCGATCATCCAAATCCCTTTATCTTGTTTCAACCACAAGGCACATAATTATCTTTTTTTTTCTTATGTTTAAATTTTGGAACTTGAGCCTAACATGTCATATGCATATCACATTAAGGTGTTGTGGTCAAAGTTAACTGTAAAAATATGGCACTTTTAAATGGACAAAAAAGGCTAGCTAATGAGTAGAAGGAAAATCAAAGAATAGATGGGAATCCAAGGATTTTTACTGCCATCCAGTGGTGGTGCTCTCAGGCAAAAATGATGAAAAGTCCCCAGTCTTTATGTTTTCCACTGCCAAGTCCCAAATGCATTCATTCAAGCTCAGTGACTCACTTGCAATGCTAGCCTACCACACAAGTTTGTATTGTGTTTTCCTGATTTCAAAAGTAGTAACTTCATTTGGTCCTCTTGTGATCCTGAAGAAGATCATAGGCTTCCATAAGCAGCCAGTTTAAGAGTTACTTGGGCCAGGCGCAGTGGCTCATGCCTGTAATCCCAGCACTTTGGGAGGCCAAGGTGGGTGCATCACCTGAGGCTGGGAGTTTAAGACCAGCCTGACCAACACGGACAAACCCCTTCTCTACTAAATATACAAGATTAGCCAGGCGTGGTGGCACATGCCTGTAATCCCAGCTACTTGGGAGGCTGAGGCAGCTGAATTGCTTCAACCCGGGAGGCGGAGGTTGTGGTGAGCCGAGATCGTGCCATTGCACTCCAGCCTGGGCAACAAGAGCAAAACTGTCTCAAAGAGTTACTTGTACTTAATGAGGGGAGAATCTGACTCATTAAAGCCCTCGTGTTTGGCGGCACAGTCAACCCCTTCTTACTTTCCCAAGCCCACGGCATATTCACAACCTTATAGAGAATGAACCTCACAGATTCACCTTTAAGTCCCAACTGGTCATTTCAAAGTTATTTTTTCTCTGTGATTTTATAATTGTTGGCTCCTAGATGGATGGCTCAGAACCCATGGAAACAAAAAAAGGAACGCCCGGCCCTTGTCGTAGAGAATTTTGAGTGCCCGTGGGTCCTCTTTTGAAAGTGTACTCTGGGGATTATATAACCTTTTGTTCAATTCTGAAGCTATTCGTAACACACTGATATTAAACAAGCAAGCGCCTTTGCCAACCTCCTAGAGAAAAATAAATAAAATTGTTATCACCAGATTTAGTCTAAAAGAAAAATAATTGGCCGAAGCATAGCATGCGTGTTTTACAAACTGCACTTTTTTGGCCTTGACAAACACCATCCAGTTTACCCAAAGTTCATAAAAGGTTAATGTTTTCTGCTTTTGAAATGCAAATGTACTATTCTCTGTGTGCTAATGTGGCCTCTTAACCAGGGTTTGATTTTTCTGTGCCCATCCACCAATTTGCTCAAAGTCGTAGTCTCAGGCAGTGACATCATTCCTTGACACTAAAAACAAACACCACCCAGATCTCTGTTTGCTTTCTCCTACAGGTTTGTAGGCCATCGAAGCAGTGCCGATGGGTAAGGGCACAGAGACCACAGGGTTTTGCTTGTACCCACTGGTTCAAGCAGCTGGTTCCCAGGGACTGGCCCAGACCAAAACAAAACAAAACAAAAAAATAACTTCCAGAGAATGCTGTGCCAACTCTACATAAAATTCATAAGAATGTGAAGATGAAGGCACACAGGTGGCATCCAATATAAGGTCAGTATCTATATTTAATCCACATCTATATCTCTATTTACTTATTTACTGAAATATAAGGCATGCCAATTTTACAAGAAAATTCTGGGGAAAAAAAATCAAAGTAGTTTTCTTCCCACTTGTTTTAAACAGTTTTTTAAGTGATTCTACAGATACAGTATACTGTATACAGGTGTCCAAATGAAAACCACTGGTTATGGTTATATAACAATGTTCTACTAATTCTACAAATATATAATATCACGTGATTAAAAATAAATATTTCAGTCGGGTGTGGTGGCTCACACCTGTAACCCTAGCACTTTGGGAGGTTGAGGCGGGCGGATCACCTGAGGTCAGGAGTTTGAGACCAGCCTGGCCAACATGACGAAACCCTGTCTCTACTAAAAAAAAAAAAAAAAAAAAAATTAGCCAGACATGGTGGTGCACACCTGGAATCCCAGCTACTTGGGAGACTGAGGCAAGAGAATCGCTTGAACCCGGGAGGCAGAGGTTGCAGTGAGCCGAGATTGCACCAATGCACTCTAGCCTGGGTAACAGAGTGAGACTCTGAAAAAGAAAGGGGAGGGGAGGGAAGGGGAGGAAAGGGAAGGGGACAGAGTGAGACTGAAAAAGAAAGGGAAAGGAAAGGAAGGGAAGGGAAGGGAGAGAAGGAGAGAGAGAAAGATTTCAGCATTTGTGACTTTTGGCACTGAGTAGACTATAAAACAGAATGAATTTATTTGTAAATGAAATCCTATAAATCCTATAATCCTCCATAGAATACTATATAGTATTCAATATAATCTTCCAACAAATAATGGAAAGCAAAAGTAAATAACTTGAAATAAATTTGAATAAACTTTCATAAACACAATAGAAATCAACTAGCAAAACAGAATATATATGAACAATATTCTTTTTTTTTTTTTTTTTGGAGATGGAGTTTTGCTTTTGTCACCCAGGGTGAAGGGCAGTGGCACAATCTCAGCTCCCTGCCAACTTTGCCTCCTGGGTTCAAGCAATTCTCCTGCCTCAGCCTCCTGAGCAGCTGGAATTACAGGCCTCTACCACCACGCCTGGCTAATTTTTGTATTTTTAGTAGAGGTGGGGTTTCACCATGTTGGCCAGGCTGGTCTTGAACTCCCAACTTCAAGTGATTCACCTGCCTTGGCCTCCCAAAGTGCTGGGATTACAGGCGTGAGCCACCGTTCCTGGCCAACAATTTTCTATACAATAGCCAAAGTACCTGAAACCAGAGGCATCAGTAAAAACTTGGGACAAAGCATCCAGCAAGAAAACAATGTGATGGATGCCTATTTCATGCTAATACACACAGTAAAGTAAATATTTTACTGTTAGTATACAATAAACACAAAGAAAAATTAATGGATTCTAATACAATTGGACAATTGGACTCTTACACTACAGCAGTGCTTCCATCGGCTCACTGGACAACATCCACTCGCTATGCTCTGCTGCTAGAGAATCTCACTATTGCTATTGTCTTCCTGTTTCCTACTTCTCTTCTCCCTCCCTCATCCCCACTCCAGGTTGTTGAGCATTTTGTCTTCAATATAGGCACATTGCATGGTGGTGTGGAGTGGGTATGCTGCCAAAATAAATGAAGTAACTTTGCCCTTCCTAGATGCTAGGATACTGCATTTTTCTGTCCAATGTCTCTGAACGGAACGTTTCCTAGGCTAACTCCACTGGAAATATGTTTAACTCGTGGTTTTAATTTTGCACCAAGGTAGGTACTTGGAGTTACATACTGCTTAAGAGAAATCAAATTATAATTTCCAGTAATTGGCTAACTTAATTTCCTGGCTAAAGGAGGAATAATAAAATATCTTATTATTTCAACAAATCAATGAAACATTTTGATAATCTTGAGGGCCTGGGTTTCTGGGATGACCCATTGGGTAATGCTGTCAAGCAGAGGCCAGTTCAGGCATGTTTCAGAGACAGAGATTTATTCTTGAGTTATAATTGGTTTCTGTGGACAACAAAAGCAAAAGGAATTTTTTCTTTGGCTGCAAAAAAAAAAAAAAAAACCTCAATAAAATTCAACACTTATCTTCACATTAAGCCCATTACCAAATTAGGGATGAAAGGAACATTCTTTACCCTAGAAAAGGTATACATAAAAACATTTAAGCACGCATTATATTTAATAGAGCAACAGTAAAAGGATTTTCTTTAAAACCAGTATACCTGCTATCACCACTCTATAATTCAACATTGCCCTCTAAGTTTTAACTAGTTTAATAGACATGAAAATTAAAAATATGAAGACTGGAAAGGAAGAAACAAAATTGCCATTCACAGAATCCCCAAATAATCTTAGGGTAAATTATTTGAATTGAGAAGAGCATTTAACAAGGTTGTGATCGGTATCTAAAAGTCAATTGTATTTCAGTACACCAGAAACAAACTATCAAACACAAATCTTTAAAAATAATAACATTTCCAACAGCAACAAAATATAATACTTAGAATAAATCTAAAATATTAGTAAAACCTCTATGAAGAAAATTATAAATATTTATGACAAATATTAAATGAAATCTAAATAAATGTCATGGACAAGAAGACTCAATATTGTAAATATGCTGTTTCCCCTCAAACTGTCTATAGAATCAATGTCATTCTAATAAAAATCCCAACAGGGTTTTTTTTTTTTTTTTTTTAACTGAAACAGATCCTAAATTTATAAAAAGCAATGGGTTTAAGAGAATGAAAAGAGAAGCCACAGACTGGGAGAAAATCTTTGTAAAACATGTATCTGGTAAAAGATATATGGAAAATATACAAAGAACTCCTAAAACCCAACAATAAGAAAATGAACAACCCAATTAAAAAAAAATGGGCAGAAGACCTGAAAAGATACAGTATTTCACCAAGATATACAGATGGCAAATAAGCAGTGAAAATATGTTCTATATCATAGGTCACCAGCAAGTTGCAAATTAAAACGAGATACCCTACACACCTATTAGAATGGCTAAAATACGAAACACTGACACCAACAAATGCTGACAAACATATGGGGCAACAGGAACACTCATTCATTCCTAGCGGGAATGTAAAATGGTACAGCCACTCAGGGAGACAGCTTCCAGCTTCTTACAAAACTAAACATATTCTTACTATACAATCCAGCAGCTGTATGTACTTCTTAGCATTTACCCAAAGAAGCTGAAAACTTACATCTACACAAGAACCTACACGCAGATGTTTAGAATAACCTGATTCTTTATTGTCAAAACTTGGAAGCAACAAAGATGTTCTTCAATAGGTGAGTGGATAAACTGTGGTACATGTATAAAATGGAATATTACTCAGCACTAAAAAGAAATGACCTATGAAGCCATGAAAAGAAATGGAGGAACCTTAAGTGCATATTGTTAAGTGAAAAAAGTCAATCTGAAAAGGCTACATACTATATAATTCCAACCACGTTTTTTGGGCAAGACTATGGAGACAGTAAAAAGATCAGTGGTTGCCAGGGGTTTGGGTGGTGGGGGAAGTGAGGAAGGGTCAGATGAATAGGTGGGAGCACAGGGGATTTGTAGGGCATTGAAACTATTGTGTATGATATATTGGTTAATACATGTAATTATACATTTGTCAAAACCCATAGATGTGTAACACAAAGAACCTTAGTGTAAACTATAAACTTTAATTAATAAGTATCAACAGAGGCTCATCCATTGTAACAAATGTGTTACACTAATGTAAGATATTAATGAGGGAACCTGGAGGCAGGAGTGGGGGGTGAGGGGCTATATGAGAGCTGTCTATACTTTCCCCTCAATTTTTCTATGCATGTAAAACTGCTCAAAAAATAATGTCTGCTCATTAATTATTTAAAAATCAAAGAGTGAGCACACTCCTTAAAAAAGAAGGTAGAGGAATTTGCCTTACCAGAAATGAGGACTTATAAAAACGCCCTAATAATGAAAACAGTATAACATTGATGCACAGATAGGAAAAACGTGATGGAATTGGACATAGAGTTCAGAAACAGATCTATGCATGGATGAAAATTTATCTACAGCACAACTGTCCCTGCAGATCAGAAAGGGAAAGGATGACTATGGAATAGAATGAATTGTTCCACCCATAGGTATCCGCCCTAAAATAATGCTTCCCAGTGTTTTTCACGGATTGGCAAAACATCTGTTTCACAGGATGTCTATTTGGCAGACTGGGATTAATGGGAGGGGATTTGAGGCCTTTAAGTGGAGGTTGGTTAAAAAAATTAAATTTTCTTCATATAATACTTTTAAAATTAAGATTATGTAGTAGGTATAAAATTACATATTAAATAATTTTATAACACTTCCTAATAAAGTACTTTTAAAGTATTATTGAGAAACTTGACCTTATATCTACAAACTTTTAAATAGGTTTTATCTTTGAAATGACTACCTGCAGTTCCTGATCGAGACTTTTAATTTAATCTCTCGGATTTCTAATAGTCACCATCAGTGAAAATTTGCACAAATGGATGGCTAAAACTTCTAAACCTTTTAAAACCACTCAGAAATTTAAGACATTTAAAATTGCATTTAAAGAAGCTCTTCTTTTTTTACATTGGCAAAAGTAAAGTTAAAATTTCTTGTCAAAATGCCAGTGGATTTAGAATCCAATCTGTCTTTTTCATGTCAAGTCTTTCAAATGTTGAAGCTGTAATTCACAGAATGCCCCTGCTTTGTTAGAGCATTTACCACCTGTTTTTATGCATCTACGGAATGTCCATTTGGAACACCCAGCTCTGCAGAGAATGACTATGGCCCAAGGGTTTCATTAAGCCATTCTAAGGTAGCAAATAGTTAATGTGATCACAGTTAACTAGGATTAAGAAATCAAGCTGGGAAAGATTATTTGATAAAAAGAAAAGGAATTTGACGTTTTTGACACAGTAGGGATTTCAGAGTTCACATTACTGACTGAAAAAAAAAAAGTGACAAGATAGAAAGAGACTTGTTCGAGGTCGCATAACTGGCCATGGAAGAGACAGAAATTAGGGCCCAGGTAGGTGCTCTGAGATGCCAAGTCCAGTGCTATCTCTGAAAGACCAGACATACGTTATTTGACAAAAAAGGAAGGATCAGGTGAAGTGGCTGTGTGGTTCTCTTTTTTTTTTCCTAGTCAACTTTAAGCCCATACAATTCCAATTACTTCATCTTCTTCTTAAGAGTTCTACATCCCCGGCTGGGCGTGATGGTTCACGCCTGTAATCCCAGCACTTTGGGGGGCCAAGGCGGGCGGATCACGAGGTCAGGAGATCGAGACCATCCTGGCTAACATGGTGAAACCCCCATCTCTACTAAAAATACAAAAAATTAGCAGGTCATGGTCATGGGCGCCTGTAGTCCCAGCTACTTGGGAGGCTGAGGCAGGAGAATGGCATGAACCCGGGAGGCAGAGCTTGCAGTGAGCCGAAGTTGCGCCCCCGCCCTCTAGCCGGGGCAAAGAGGGGAAACCCTCAAAAAAAAAAAAAAAAAAAAAAGACTTCGACATTCCCACGCCCTCCAGGGTAGAATCAGTTGGTTCTGCTTTGTTTCCATAACACTGAATTCTAGGTTCTATTAATTACTATACTTACCTCATTGCCTTATGGTTAGTTGGGCTCCCATCTGTCTTCTGAGCTAGCTATGGGGTCAAAGATGACTTGTTATTCATTTCCATATTCCCAGGGCTAGCACAACCCTGGTACAAAATAAGCACTTAACAAATGCTTATAGAATATATGAAATAACAGCAACTCCTTTTCACTATTAAAATCTTAGCAGAGGCTAATTAGTGCCTACCCAGTTCTCTTACGTGGGAAAGTTCTGTATGAACTATTTTCCCCTTGTCAGCTGCTTTCTTCTCTGTTCCCTCTCTATCCTTGAGAGGCTGCGCACCTTGGTGAGTATGCAACACCCCCAGGAACCCACCTGCTAGGAACTTCTTGGTCTTAAAGGAAGGATGCTGAAATTGAACCCAGCTGGGCATGTTCCCCAAAGCCCACCCCCTTGCCATTTCCTTACAAGCATCTCATTATCCTTTTTTGCTTTTGCTCTTTAGGCCTCTGCAAATGGAGAGAGGAAAAAGGGCTGTTTTCTCTTCCAAGAGCAGGACGTTCCAGGTGGGGCTTAGAAGCAACATGACATCCTGTTCTGTATGTGCCTTAGAAGGGTCTGAGATTTTTATAGTTTAAGGTAACCTGCAGAGAACTATTAACGTCACAAGGGAAGGAACCAGGGAGGACAATTCCTACGGAGAGGAAGAGAGAAGTTTGCTTACTGATAGTAGAAAAAATATCCATCATTCAAAGAAATGTCTGGGAATGGGCTGAAAAAGTTGAGATGACTAAAGGTTGGGGGAGAACTTTAAAGACATCTTAGTAGGAAGGAAAACTTTAACCTGGCACACAAACATCACATGATAAGGCTTCCTTGAGAGCATAACCTATCACTCCCCCTGGGTTCTCTTTCTGTTCCAGCCACACTGATTTTACTGGGCCTGAAGTTCTCCAAACATTCTCACCTCTTCTTTTGGTAATGGCCAACTCTTTTTTTTTTTTTTTTTTTAGACAAAGTCTCACTCTTGTCCCCTAGGCTGGAATGTGATGGCACGATCTTAGCTCACTGCAACCTCTGCCTCCTGGGTTCAAGCGATTCTCCTGCCTCAGGTTCCCAAGTAGCTGGGATTACAGGCCCCTGCTACCACGCCCGGCTAATTTTTGTATTTTTAGTAGAGACGGGGCTTCACCAAGTTGGCCAGGCTGGTCTTGAACTCCTGACCTCAGGTGATTCACCTGCCTCAGCCTCCCAAAGAGATGGGATTACAGGCATGAGCCACCACTCCCGGCCCATGGGAAAACCATACTCTTAAAGGCAGTGAAAGCTGGCCTGAGGACCCTCATATTCCTGTGATGATTGTGAATGTTTTATGCTAACTCAGGGAGCTTTTTTCCCTGAGAAATGTCTAATGTCTTATCAGAACAAGATTTATCATTGCACTTTGCAGATGATACCTTCCCTATTCCCTTTTTCTCATAATCGCAATTACCCATCACTTTGATATTGATCTTTGGCAACCATCTCTATTTTCTTCTTCTTCTTGGCAAAGATTTGAGCAGCAAGTAATAGGTGCTCTAGGACATATTTAAGTCATTCTTCTTTGAAAGCTAGAGAGCGTATTAGCATCATAGAATTTTAGTGCTGCAACTAATTAGAACAATTCATAAATCTATGGTTATGGCCTTGTAGATGAGGGGGGAAAATCCCTGTTCCTCTGCCCATCTAAATTCTCCACTGGGGCCCTTGTAACAAAAGACAGATTTAAAAGTGAAAAACACATAGAAGTGTATTAACATGTGTATCTCATATACATGGAAGGCTTAGAATTTGGGCTTAAATATCATCTCCAATTAAAATAAAGGAAGAAAGCTATGAAGGAGGCAACTTATGAGAAGGTGAATAGGGAAAGTATGGTAAACAACTGTGAGGCTTATTATGCAAGTGTCAGTCCCAGAGCCATCATCTTTGTGATACAGAGAGGGAGATACCCTCACAAATGGAAATTTTCTTTATAAATTTCCCTTATTAAAAAAAAAAAGTATCTTATGCTGTTTTCAGAGCCTCTACTGTCTGCTGTTTCTGAAAATAATCAGATTAAAATAATAATTGTGCCGGCCAGGCACAGTGGCTCATGCCTGTAATGCCAGCACTTTGGGAGGCTGAGCTGGGCAGATCATGAGGTCAAGAGATCGAGACCCTCCTGGCCAACATGGTGAAACCCCATCTCTACTAAAAATACAAAAATTACCTGGGCGTGGTGGTGTGCGCCTGTAGTCCCAGCTACTTGGGAAGCTGAGGCAGGAGAATTGCCTGAACCTGGGAAGTGGAGGTTGCAGTGAGCCGAGATGATGCCACTGCGCTCCAGCCTGGTGATGGAGCAAGACTCCATCTCAAAAAGAAAAAAAAAAAAACAGTAATCATCATTGTGCCAAAAAAGCATATTTAGAGTGGCATAGTCTGGTCGGCTACAGGCTGCCTCCACAAAGTAGTACATGAAACACTGCCATATATGTTAACTAAGGCTGCTGACTCAAATGAAATATTCATGAATCTCATTTCTTATGCCTATTTCTGGTAACATGGAGTCATTAAGATTTACCAGAATTAAAGTACACTTTTAGAGTAAGAATGTCTCTGTGTGAAAACACTAAAGCTAAATTATGATATGCTTTTGTATCTACAAAGTTTTTTTTTTTCTTTTTTTTTTTTTTTTTTGAGACTGAGTCTCGCTCTGTTGCCCAGGTTGGAGTGCAGTGGCACAATCTCAGCTCACTGCAACCTCTGCCTCCTGGATTCAAGTGATTCTCCTGCCTCAGCCTCCCAAGTAGCTGGGACTACAGGCATGTGCCACCACGCCTGGCTAATTTTTTGTATTTTTTTCCGTAGAGACGGGGTTTCAACATGTTAGCCAGGATGGTCTCGATCTCCTGATCTCATGATCTGCCCGCCTCGGCCTCCCAAAGTGCTGGGATTACGGGTGTAAGCCACCACGCCAGGCCTCTATAAACTTTTTAAACAGAAATATGAAGTTGTGCAAAAGAACTTTGATATATTTAAGAGTTTATGTAGTTTACTAGATTAGGACTTGCTGCTCATTTCAGCTAACATGGCAAATTTCAAGAACATAACTTTAAACTACATAGGTTTAAATTAGATGGCCAGATTTAGTTTTTTTGGAATGACATTTGATTTTATGACAAATGAATAAAATATTACTGATAGTATTTTAAGGTACCAGTTCCATGGGTGGGCAGAAGAGAAATGGTTCTTACTTGGGTATAAGATGCTCAAGTGCAGCTGGAAAATACATGTCAAATGAATGACACGACTACATCTTACCACATGCCTGTCTCTTCATAACCAGTGAATTAGGACCACTGCCACAGAATCCCAGACCTCGTGTGAGGGCAACTGGCATTAAGCTTAAAATTGCAGTAACTTCTGAAAGGAGCTAAAATAATCTTATATATCACACACACACACACAAAAACTTTTTCTAGGGCTGTGAAACAAACTTTATGCAACAAAACTTACTTAAAAATGTCACATTTAAAGCTATGTATTATTGACTGGGCGTGGTGGCTCACACCTGTAATCCCAGCACTTTGGGAGGGTGAGGGGGGAAACATCATCTGAGGTCAGGAATTCGAGACCAGCCTGGCCAAAATGGTGAAACACTGTCTCTACTAAAAATGCAATAATCAGCTCGACGTGGTGGCTCACGCCTGTAATTCCAGCTACTCGAGAGGCTGAGGTGGGAGAATCACTTGAACCTGGGAGGCAGAGGTTGCAGTGAGCTGAGATCATGCCACTGCACTCCAGTTTGGGCAATGGAGCAAGACTCCATCTCAAAAAAATAAAAAATAAAAATAAATAAAGCAAGCTATGTATTTTCATTATGTACAGGCATCTCCTGCTTAATATAAGTAACCTGTAAAAATGAAAATTTGCTGTGTGAAAATGCTAATAGAACTCATGATACACCTCAGTCAAATCCCTTAATTTCCTACAAAGACAATGGAAACGCAATATAACTATCATGCTAGAATGTCAGATGCTTGAAACATCTCTTGGTAATCAAAGTTGCTTTGTGTGCAGTAATATCTTCTCTTCCATATTTGTTTTTCTCACACATACTCACGTGGCTTTCTTCTGTACAGTTTTAGACACTTGCTGTACTTTTTTGGGACTTGCACAACACTAGGTAAAAACAAAGTCTAGACGTGGAAGATACTATGAAAATGCATTAAGAGCACATGCTGGAAAGTGGAAACAGCTGGAAACTGGTCACACATTTCCCCTATACAAATATCAGCTACAAGATGTTGCAAGAGACAGGTAAGATATGAAGTTTTGAGATTGTTTTAGCTTTCTATCACTGCAAATTCAGTGGCTTCAAACAATACACATTTGTTATCTTCGGTTCTATAGGTTGGAAGTTGACACTGAAACTGGCCCAACTGGCCCACAGAACCGATGTTTATCATTCCTTTGAATAAAAATAGAAATTGACCCTCCTGGTCTTGAAACTTGAGAACGTTCATTTGTCTTATCTGAGGTCCTTTCTTCATTTGTCTTATCCGAGGAAAAGCTAATGGGAAAACCCATCATAAGTTCTCCCAAATAGTATTAAGGAGCTGAAACTTACCAGATCACTGCATCTGGACCATGGGAGTCTGGACCCCTCACCTGTTACTACTACTGCCTATTTGATCACCTGCTTCCTGTCGATCAACTCCTGCCTTACTCCTCCCTAATTCCTGGCTTCCCACACATGTTTACATTTCTTCCATTCCATAAACCCCCATTTTTGAGACTGATCTCCCATCTCCTGGGCTGCAGCACCCGATTAAATCCTTCCCTGACAACACTCGTCTCAGTGATTGGCTTTCTGTGCATCAAGTTGCAGGACCTAGACCAGACCTCTGGTGTTTCAGTAACAAGTGTCATGGGACTGAAATCAAGGTGTCAAGGGGTCAGCAGGGTTGCATTCCTTTCTGGAAGCTCTAGAGGAGAATCTGTTTCTCACCTTTTCCAGTTTCTGGAGGCCACCCGCATTCCTGGACTCATTCTCTCTCCTGGCTCCCTCAGTTAGAGGAAGAATCGCTTGGCCAACCAGCAGTGGCAGGTTGAGTCTTTCTCACATCTCCCTCTGATTCTCCAATTCTGCCTTCCTCGTTCACTTTTTTTTTTTTTTTCCGAGACAAAGTCTTACTCTGTCACCTAGGCTGGAGTGCAGTGGTGCAATCTCTGGTGCATCCTGGGCTCAAGCAATCCTCCCACCTCAGCTTCCCGAGTAACTTGGATTACAGGTGTGCACCACCATGCCCAACTAATTTTTTTTAATTTTATTTTTTGTAGAGACAGGGTTGCACCATGTTGCTCAGGCTGGTCTCAAACTCTTGGGCTCAAGTGATCCACCTGCCTTGACCTTCCAAATTGCTGAGATTATAGGTGTGAGCCACCATGACTGGCCTCCTTCCACTTTTAAGGTCCTCTTCCTTTTGGAAGAAATCACCAAATTATCAGGGTAGGCCCAGTGTAATCACAATGAAATCACCCTTGTGATTACATTGGGCCCACCCACATAATCCGGGATAATCTTCCTATTAAGGCCAGGTGATTAACAGCTTATCTATAACCTTACTTCCCCTTTGCCATGGAAGGTAACATACCCACAGGTTCTGAGGATTAGGGCACGGACATCTTTGGGGTGTCATTATTCTGCCCACTGTAGTTATTTATTTATTTTTGAGACAGAGTTTTGTTCTTGTTGCCCAGGCTGGAGTGCAGTGGCGTGATCTTGGCTCACTGCAACCTCTGCCTCCCGGGTTCAAGCGATTCTCCTGTCTCAGCCTCCCGAGTAGCTGGGATTACAGGCTCCTGCCACCATGCCTGGCTAATTAATTTTCTCTTTTTTTTTTTTTTTTTTTAAGTAGAGATGGGGTTTCACCACATTGGCCAGGCTGGTCTCAAATTCCTGACCTCAGGTGATCCACCTGCCTCGGCCTCCCAAAGTGCGGGAATTACAGGCGTGAGCCAGTGCGCCCGGCCTACTGTAGTTATTAAAATGCAAAACTTTTCAGAAAAAAATGTTACGTGGGCAGACATTTCTGCTGGATATGCCTAGCCATAGTTTGTTTTTAAAAACTCAGATGCTTTTTCAAGTAAAAGTGAATTTCAGCTAAAGTTATGAAACAATGGCATTACTGTGGTTGTGTAAGCAGGACTGGAACTGTGAAAGCTATTAATCATTTTTCCTGTGATATGTGTTTTAGTTTGCTAGGGCTGCCATAACAAAGTACCAAAAACTGGGTGGCTTAAACAACAGAAATTTATTTTCTCTCAAATCTGGAGGCCAGCCGTTGGTTGGAGTTCAGAGTTTGGGCAGGCTTGATTTCTTCTGAGGCCTGTCTCCTTGGCTTGCAGATGGTTACTGTCTCCCTGTGTCTTCACAGGGTCTTTCCTGTGTATCTGTGTCCTAATCTCTTCTTCTAAGTGTTACAGGTAGTCAGACAGGCATGAGAGGGTTCTTCCCCCATCCACTAGGAATGTCAGGTGATGGTTCGGCAGTGACCACATTACTTCTCTAAAAGTGATCAACTGGCAGCTGAGGCCAGGGAGGGGCCATTTCCTGATGGCCCACACCTGCTGCACTCAAGTGTTAATTGAATGCAGGTGCCAAAGAGATGCAAATTCCTGGGTATGAACATTAAGGACAAAATGGTGGAGTATGACCTTCCAGGGGCACACCACCAGAAAAGGGAAGAAAGCCTCAGACGGGCATGTGTACAGCTGCCTCAACACTGTGTGTGCTCACTTCCCAAGTGTAAGGAGGGCGCTGTGTGTGTGCAGGCAGCCCACCCTAAGGGAAGAATCATGGGAAAGGGGCCAGCCTGTGAAATCCTCGCTAGGTTCAAAGTTAAACACTGCACTTGGCCTTCAGGTGCCCACTTTTCCAAGTGAACTTTCCTTTCTTTCCTGCTCTAGTTAAACCTTTTTAAATAAACTTCCATTTCTGCTCTGAAACTTGCCTGATCTCTTTTTCTGCCTTATGCCCCTCAGTCAAATTCTTTCTTCTGAGGAGGCAAGCATTGAGGTTGCTGCAGACCTATATGGATTCGCCACCGGTAACTCAGATACCTTCTATGGGTGACACAAGGACAGCAGTCATATTGGATGAGGGCCTACACCAATGACCTCATTATCCTTAATTACCTCATCAGAGATCCGATCTCCAAATCTAGTCACTTTCTGAAGTATGAGAGGTTAAAATTCCAACATACGAATGTTAGGGGAAACAACTTAGCCCCTAACAAGATCTAACACATTTAATGATTCACTTGTAAAAGACTCTACATTAACAGAAGACCATTGGTAAAAATAAAAGTGGGGAGAGTGGGATACAACTGATACACGTGTACTCATTGACAATTACTCTCAGGTAGAATTTTTTCTACAAAAATGGTGATTTATTTCACTTTAACATACAATGGTAGATATATTGGGGATCATCAAATTTTTAAAAATTTTTGTTGGGCTTACTTTACATATTACAATACTAATGTAAGCTTATAAACTCTTCCATTTCAGTGAAGGAAAGGGATCCAATTGACACCTGCTAGCAGCTTGGCTAAGAATGGACATTAACATTGGACAAAACATTGAAAATATAAAGTACTTTTCTCCAAATGTGTATAAAAGTTTTGAAACAAAATCACTGCCTGCTCCACAGGACAGACAATTTGAATTTCAAAAATGCTCCAGGCCAGGAATTGCATAACCCTGTGTAACAATACTTATAATACAGCTTAACAATATTTTATCGAAGACTTTTTCATTTGAGAGTTTAAAAAAACTGAAGGAAAAGAAAAACAGTAGCCAAGGAACTGCACAACCAAAAAATGAAAATTATATAAAATATTTCCACCACTATTTAAATGCCAAATTTAATCAAGCAATAGTAAAAAAACAAAACAACATAATAATACAACCTTCTGTTTAAAATAACAGCACTGTTCCACCTCTCTTCCATTGAATTTTACATATGAACAGACTATATATACTGGTTTTTCAGAGAAATGTCCATTTGGTCTGCCACACCTGTTGGGCTCATCCTAAGTCCTCTCATTGTCTTCAGAGGACTTGCAACTCCATGCTGTTTCTGTATTTCCAGCCTTCCGGGTTAGGTGCAATGTCTCAAGTATAATACATTTCTCCCTTTTCCTTTACACAGTGCAGAGTATATGGGCTTAGGTTATGTAGATTCCGTTTCACTCCAGGTCACTGTCTTTCTCTAAATTCAAGGCGGTATTCAATGGAGTGCAGTAGTTCGGCTTGTCAGAAGGTACATAGCCTGGCAGACACAAACACTTGTAGGAACCTTCGGTGTTAATGCACTTGGCATTCTTGCAGAGAGACATCCGGTTGTTCAACTCATCGCATTCATTTACATCTGCAATAAGTCAAACCATGCAGGGAAACAATCTTTGATATTGCTCTGTGAGGACACATAACCTACTTGAGGCTTACCTGAGCCATCGAGGCAGCCTAAACGCTGCCCATCCCCCGACCACCCCAAGTAAGCAAGCTATCTCCACCTTGCTTCAACCACAGACAAGATAAAGAGGACTTTTTAGATCTTAAAGAGGTAGATTATCAGGGAAGTCCTAGGACTTCTTTCCCTGTTATCGAGCACAGCATGAGCATTTTGTGAGCTTGACCTTTTCTAGTAGAACCTCAAGAAAGTTAGAGGAATTAAATTACTTCCAAATTCCTTCCCATAGGTATGGAGGAACTGCTAGATTTGTCAAGAGGAGCCAGATACCTAAGCAGAGACCTCTCCATACAGCCTCTCTAAAGCCTTCCCTAACATTCGCAGACCTCTTTCTACATGAGATCCATTTACGCTCTCACTCACTTGAAACATCTGTTAAGAACCTAGGTTACCTATTTTAAAGACATGCCGTGGATTAAAACTCACAAAAGCAAAGTGGGCAAAAGGACTGCTTCAAGAGGAAGCAGAGGCCAGTCGCGGTGGCTCACGCCTGTAATCCCAGCACTTTGGGAGGCCGAGGTGCGCGGATCACGAGGTCAGGAGATCAAGACCATCCTGGCTAACACGGTAAACACTCGTCTCTACTAAAAATACAAAAAATATTAGCCGGGCCTGGTGGCGGGTGCCTGTAGTCCCAGCTATTCGGGAGGCTGAGGCAGGAGAATGGCGTGAACCCGGGAGGCAGAGCTTGCAGTCAGCTGAGATAGTGTCGCTGCACTCCAGCCTGGGCGACAGAGCGAGACTCCATCTCAAAAAAAAAGGCCGGGCGCGGTGGCTCAAGCCTGTAATCCCAGCACTTTGGGAGGCCGAGACGGGCGGATCACGAGGTCAGGAAATCAGGACCATCCTGGCGAACACGGTGAAACCCCTTCTCTACTAAAAAATGCAGAGAAACTAGGCGGCGGGTGTCGGGGCGCCTTGTCAGTTCAGCTACTCAGGGGCTGAGGCAGGAGAATGGCCGAAACCCGGGAGGCGGAAGCTTGCAGTGAGTCGAGACGGCCACTTGGACGCCAACTGCGTCAAGCCTGGGTGACAGAGCGAGACTTGGTCTCAAAAAAAAAAAAAAAAAAAAAAAAAAGGGAGAAGGAAAAATAAAAAGAAACTTGTGGCAACAGGCTCTGAAGACACTACTAGGTCACCCAGAGAAGGTTAAACGTATATTTCCCGTTCTTTTCAATGTAAGAGGCGGGGCAACATGACATTGGGAGGAGTTTCATTCAAATGGTTACTAGGAAGCTGTACTTTTTGCAGATGTCTACACTCCCTTATGCTAGTGTCACGTATTCAAGGAAATCATTACTTGCTGCAGTCAAAAGCTAAATTTAAGAGTCAAAGTGATTATCTGGGATATTCCGGCCTTTCCTCCAATATTTACCACTATTTGGATTCTTTTTTTTTTTTTTTCAATCCTCATTGTCCTAAATGGAACACCAACTCTTTCTTTTTAAAAAGAATTGTGGTAGGCTGGGTAAGGTGGCTCACACCTGTGATCCCAGCACTTTGGGAGGCCAAGGTGGGCGGATCACCTGAGGTCAGAAGTTCAAGACCATCCTGACCAACATGGTGAAACCCCCGTCTCTACTAAAAATACAAAATTAGTCACGTGTGGTGGTGCAAGCCTGTAATCCAGCTACTCAGGACGCTGAGGCAGGAGAATTGCTTGAACCTGGGAGGCAGAAGTGGCAGTGAGTCAAGATCACCCCACTGCACTCCAGCCTGAAAACTCCATCTCAAAAAAAAAAAAAGAATTGTGGTAAAATATACAGAACATATTTACCATTTTAACCATTTTTAAGTATACAGTGGCATTAAGTATATTCATATTGTACTTAATGTACATCCCCAGAATTTTTCTTGTCTTCCCAAACTGAAACTCAGCAAATCTATCTTAAATGTTCTCTACTGACGGAGGTATGGACATGGGGGTGTCAGGAAAAAATTAATGTCCCTTACCAACACAGGTCATCTTGGCTGTATCCAAGTGATACCCATCAAAGCAATCACAGGTGTAACCTTCCTGGACCCTCACACAGCGACCATTTTCACATCCATTGAGGATGCCGCATTCCTCAGCCTGTAACTCCTCAAAGCTATTTAGAAAACCTGAAAAGGAAAGGGCAGAAGCCAAGTTAGACCTTTTCAATGTCCTACACCATTTTTTAAACGATATTTAGATGATGGTTCATTTTCTAAATAGACATATATATGTCCACATATATTTCAGACATCTTAAAGTTAGCATTAGAAATGCTGAACGTAGCTGTGTAAAATAGCATAAAAATAAAAAAATTGATATATTTTGTGCAGAGTAGCCTCATATTTTGAATTCTGATGTTCTACGTTAAAATCACATAAAATGAAAGCAAGTACAGTTTTTGTTTTTGATCTTAATTATTAAAAGTGTTCATCCAAAGTTACAAACTTCCTGAGTTCCCAGTAGGGCAAATGTCAGATTCTCAGGACAAAACTGACAGAATTCACTATTGGAGTCTAGTAAGCATTTGCTAAGAACGTCTGTAAGAGTGTAAGGCAATACATTTTCAGCTGGAGTTTGTAAGACCAGGGAGAAGCAGGCTGGCCTTGTCATGTGTTTGTTTGCTCTGGCTACGGAATGAGCCTTACAAAAGGGCTGCCAGGGGATCAAAGGACAAATTCAGTAAAAGGGCCTCAAAACATCCTGATAAATGAGAAAGAACATCATACTTGTGTTTAGAAAACCAAAAGTCTGGGCTCATGCCTATAATCCCAGCACTTTGGGAGGCTAAGGTGGACGGATCACCTGAGGCCAGGAGTTTAAGACCTGTGTGGCCAACATGGTAAAACCCTGCCTCTACTAAAAATACAAAAAATTAGCTGGGCATGGTGGTGGACGCCTGTAATCCCAGCTACTCGGCAGAAGAATCGCTTGAGCCTGAGAGGTGGAGGTTGCAGTGTGCTGAGATCACAGCCACTGTCCAGCCTGAGCAACAGAGCGAGACTCTGTCAAACAAACAAACAAAACAAAACAAAAAACAAAAGTCTTTTTTTAAGGAAACAAAGAAACTCTTGTTTGGCTCTTTTATAGTTTAGATCTCTTAAAACCAAGTCAGAGCTAGATTTTAGAGTTTTTGTGATATAAAAACAATTTAGCCAGGCATCAAGAGTGTTTAGCTCTCATTTTGCAGAGGAAAGTTCTAAACATAAATCCACAGTGACCCAACACACTGTCATGTGGCCTCTCATCTCCTCTCTCTTCCCAATAGTACCACAAAGTAGCTTCAAAAAATAAAAAAATATGGCTAGAACTTTCTATCTGGCCTTTGAAGTAATTCTCCAGTGGAACCGCAGGGGGCAGCAAAATATCATTGCTTATGGAGGGCAATAAGGTCTAACTTGGAGGAACTGGACAAGGATATGGAGTTTGGTCTTGTTGGTCACCAAAAAGCAACCAACTTAGCCAGCTTTTTTTTTTTTTCTTTTTTTCCCTAAACACGGAAATAAAGACTTACTTCTCTTAACAACAACAAAAAAGAAGTTTCAACAATGACTAAAGTGCCTGGGGTCAACATGGAGACAAATTTGGTCAGAGTTTCTCTTATATTCTAAGATTAGGTGCCCTGAGGGGAGATAAGTGAAGAAGAAACTTTAGAGCATGCCCTTCAGAGAAGAAAGTGGGTTTTAGATATGATCTAAAAATATACAATAAGTGAATGTTAAATTATCTTTTTGGGTAAGAACAATACACTGGTACTGGGGGACGTGAGTTCCCATTCCCATTTCACTATGTGTACATTATAAACTTGGGCAGAAAGCTTATTTTTCTCACTTATGAAATAAAAGCACTGAATTTTATGATCTCTAAAGCCCCACTCAATTATAGGTTTATTTTGTGGAAATGAACCATGGGATTTGAATCAGAGGAACTGGGTCTTCTGCTCATGCCTGTGACCCTGGCCAAGTCACTTGATTTTGCTGAAACCAGGTTCCTCATTTAAAAATAGAGAAATGATGCTATGTAGAATGGCAGACCCAATGTTGAACACAATGTCTGCACTCAGTAGGAAGTATTTTGTAATGAATGAACACTTTTCTACCTTGTAAAGACTAAATGAGATTTGGCATAATTTTGGGGGATAAAAAAGAAAATATGGTACATATACACCATAGAATACTATGCAGCCATAAAAAGGAATGAGATAATGTGTTCTGCAGGAACATGGATGGAGTTGGAGGTTATTATCCTTAGCAAATTAAAGCAGGAACAGAAAATCAAATACCACACGTTCTCACTTGTAAGTGGCAGCTAAATGATAAGAACTTATAAATACAAAAAGGGAAACAACAATGACTTTCCTCACAGAATTGGAAAAAACTACTTTAAAGTTCATATGGAACCAAAAAAGAGCCCGCATTGCCAAGACAATCCTAAGCAAAAGAACAAAGCTGGAGGCATCATGCTACCTGACTTCAAACTATACTACAAGGCTACAGTAACCAAAACAGCATGGTACTCGTACCAAAACAGAGATACAGACTAACGGAACAGAACAGAGCCCTCAGAAATAATACCACACATCTACAACCATCTGATCTTTGACAAACCTGACAAAAACAAGAAATGGGGAAAGGATTCCCTCTTTAATAAATGATGCTGAATAAATGATGCTGGGAAAACTAGCTAGCCATATGTAGAAAGCTGGAACTGGATCCCTTCCTTACACCTTGTATGAAAATTAATTCAAGATGGATTAAAGACTTAAATGTTAGACCTAGAACCATAAAAACGCTAGAAGAAAAACGAGGCACTACCATTCAGGACATAGGCATGGGCAAGGACCTCATGACTAAAACACCAAAAGCAATGGCAACAAAAGCCAAAATTGACAAATGGGATCAAATTAAACTAAAAAGCTTCTGCACAGCAAAAGAAACCACCATCAGCGTGAATGGGCAACCTACAGAATGGGAGAACATTTTTACAATCTACCAAATTTACAATTTTACAATCTGACAAAAGGCTGACAAAAGGGCTAATAATCCAGATCTACAAATAACTTAGACAGATTTACAAGAAAAAATCAAACAACCCCTATCAAGAAAGTTGCAAGATATGAACCAGTGACACTATCCAAAGCAGACATTTTATGCAGCAACCAGACACATGAAAAAATGCTATCATCACACTGGCCATCCAGAGAAATGCAAATCAAAACCACAATGAGATACCATCTCACACCAAGTTCGAATGGCAATCATTAAAAAGTCAGGAAACAACAGGGTGACCTGAGAGGATGTGAGAAACAGAACACTTTTACACTGTAGGTGGGGACTGTAAACTAGTTTCAACCATTGTGGGAATCACAGTGTGCGCGATTCCTCAGGGATCTAGTAACTAAAAATATACCATTTGACCCAGCCATCCTATACTGGGTATCCATACCACAAAGTACAAAATCATGCTGCCACTAAAAGACACATGCACACATGTGTATGATATTGGCAGCACTAATTCACAATAGCAATACTTGGAACCAACCAATATCCATCAATGATAGCACTGGATCAAGAAAATGGGCACATATAAGTGACATGGGGAAATAACTAGTGCAGCCATAAAAAAGGGATGAGTTCATGTCCTTTGTAGGGACAGTGGATCAAGCTGAAAACCATCATTACTGAGCAAGACTACAAGGACAGTAAAACGCAAGAATACCGCACATGTTCTCACTCATCAGGTGGTATTGAACAATGATGAACACTTGGACACTGGCGGAGAAAACATCAACCAGACCGTGGGCTGTGTGGGGTGTGGGGAGGGGAGGGATAGCAATAAGAATGCCTAATGTAAATGACGAGTTAATGGGTACAGCACTACCAACATGGCACAGGTTACATAATGTACCTGCACGTTCTGTGCACAGTACCCTAAAACTTAAAGTATAATATAATAATAATAAAAAAAGAACTTACTCATGTAACCAAATACCACAAAAAAAAAAAAAAAAAAAAAAAAAAAAAAAAAACAAAAAAAAAAAAAAAAAAAAAAAGAAGGAAACAACAGACACTAGTGGAGGGTGGGAGGAGGGAGAGGAGCAGAAAAGGTAACTATTGGGTACTGGGCTTCACACCTGGGTGATGTAATAATCTGTACAACAACCCCCCATGACATGTTACCTATGTAACAAACCTTTACATGTACCCCTGAACCTAAAAGTTAAAAAAATTTGTACCATTAAAAAAATTGAGTAATACATCCATGGCAGGCCCATTTTAAAACTTTAAAGGAGAAAAAGAGTCCCAGCTACTCAGGAGGCTGAAGCAGGAGAATCTCCTGAGCCCATGAAGTGAAGACCAGCCGGGGCAAAAAAGGGAGACTCCTTTTTTCAAAAAAAAAAAAAAAAAAGTGACACCACATACTCAAAGCCAGTTAAGAAACACTGACAAAAAATGAAGTTTAATCTATGACAATGTCTTCAGATCCCATGTATCACAGCAAAATCATTTTTACTTCACAGCTAATACATTTTTTATTATTAAAGAAATTATAAAAAGTAAAACTTGAAACTTCCCACACATCAGGCAGGCTCCCCAAAATACTTCTTTAGGACTCTAAAACAGGTCAGGACACTACAGTCTCTGGTCCAAATCTGGCCTGCTACCTATTTTTGTAAATAAACACAGTCACGCCCATTTGCTGCTGTGCTATCTAAGGGCTGCTTTTGTGAAACGACAGCAGAGTTGAATACCTACAGCAGAAACCACATGGCCTGCAAAGCCTACAGATTTTACCATCTGGGCTGGGTGTGGTGGCTCACACCTGTAATCCCAGCACTTTGGGAGGCTGAGGCAGGTGGATCACAAGGTTAGGAGGTCAAGACCACCCTGGCCAACATGGTGAAACTCCATCTCTACTGAAAATACAAAAATTAGTCGGGCATGGTGGTGCATGCCTATAATCCCACGGTTACTCAGGAGGCTGAGGTAGGACAATCAGTTGAACCCAGGAGGTGGAAGTTGCAGTGAGGCAAGATTGTGCCATTGCTCTCCAGCCTATGCAACAGAGGAAGACTAGGTCTCAAAAAAAAAAAAAAAAAAAAAATTACTGCCTGGCCCTTTATAGAAAAAATGTTTGCCTATTCTCTGCTCTAGTAAATTCCAGTTTTAGAAGTACTGCTCTCCCTAAAGGTAACAGAGATGGTGAACCATAAAGGTGATAAGAAACCTCACTCAGCCTCCATCTATATTACTATCTACCCAACAACGATCATTTTTGCAGCAGGGCCCAAAAGCCCTTGCTGGAGGTCAGAAAACTGGCTGGGAAGGGGGAAATATTTCTCTGCAACTTGTAAGAAATGTAAAGGCTATTACATCGTCCAAGCTGGAGGTCTTGGAACTGCGTCTCAATTTCCTATGTTGCTAAATAGGAAATTGATGTGACATCAACATGTTTATTTCTTAACATTTGTAGTAAATTAAAAAAAGAGCTTTAAAGCAGTGCCAGCATTAAAAAGAAGGTACATAAGCCAGACATTTCAACATGAAAATTCCTGGAATCCAAACTATAATGCCATAGAGGCTTCTGACTTATAGACTGAGTCCTCCCCCCAGGACCCACCAGTGCATGGGATTTTGGTTCTCCATTTGTCCTGCGCTTACTGAGGTTTCAATGCTTTTCATGATCCCAGGCTCTTGCTTACATTTAAGAACAGAGTTATTGAGGAGGTCTAGGGAGGAAAGCTGTAAGCCACAGATTTGTCAGAGTTGCATATAGACTTAACCTGGTATTCCTGATTTATGGGGCAAGCTGGGCTTTCTTTCAACCTTAATAATTCTCCCTTCCTTTTTCCTTAAGTAAACGTTTACCGACCCATAACATATACAGAGAAGCATCAAACCCTGAGTGCACAGTCTTGCTGTGAGTGCCTTCTGGTCCATTTCATGAAGTGCTGCGTGGTTATGTGTTGTGGATGAAAAGAGTGTTGTTCATCTATGGTGTTAGGAGTCAGGACAGTGGTTACACTAGGGAGGGGGGTGGAAAAGGGCACCAGGGGCTTTCTGGAGGCTGGCACTGCTCCTGACCTGGGTGGGAGTTACACAGGTGTGTGTTAATCAGCCTAGCTGGATTAACAGCGTGTTCTTATCATGGACATTTTAAAACATTCTTAATTCTACTAGATAATCAATACACTACATCCTTCAAAAAAAAAGGGAAGGGAGGACAAGCAGGGAATGAAGAAGGGAGAGAAAGGGAAAAGAGAAAGAGAAGGGAAGGAAAAAAAATAAAATCTCTTGATGCAGAACTGAACTAGCTCTTAAATTCAACTAGAAATCTCACGCTGCTGCCCCAGAACTGGGTTCTGGCTGGGATGCTTCGTGCACAGGTGCCAGGGCCCAGGACAGAAAAAAGCTCCATTGCACTTTTCTCTAAAGTCCTAAGTCAAACTCTTTGGTCAGCAGCAATTACCTATCTTAAAAACGTGGTGCAGGCCAGGTATGGTGGCTCACACCAGTAAGCACTTTGGGAGGCCGAGGCGGGTGAATCGCTTGAGTCCAGGAGTTTGAGACCAGCATGGACAACACGGTGAAAACCCCATCTCTACGTAAAAAATACAAAAATTAGCCATGCATAGTGGCACATGCCTGTAGTCCCAGCTACTCGGGAGATTGAGGTGGGAGGATCGCTTGAGCCCAGGAGGCAGAGCTGCAGTGAGCTCTGTGATCATGGCACTGCACTCCAGCCTGGGCAACAGAGTGAGACCCTATCTCAAAAAAAAAATTTGTGGTGAAGCTACATATGTGAGGATGGTCCCTCTGTGAGCTGTGGATGAGGCTCCTGAAATGGGCGTTTCCCTGTTCTTGTTCTTGAAGTGAGACTATCTACTATATACTAATATTTCATTGTGGACCTCCTGCTGTTTCAGACTTCAAATTGTCTGCATTTGAAAAGTCCGATTTGAGCTTGTGTGTTTGTAGGCTTCCTCACACAGCACTGACGTTCTAAAGGGGATCACAATTTGCAGATACACACTCCCACCTCCCCCAGGAAAGCTGTGCTCATTAATCCAGGAAAAGTTGGCACACATTATTTCTTACTCTATAAATCCCCTCACCAATGTATTTTAAAAAGTCATTTCTGACCAAAAGGGCAATTCTTTTCCTACCTCCTACTCTAAAACATGTATAATAATGATCAACTTGTACAGTTAACATTTGCCATTTCCTTGTAGGAAAAAAAGGCTGTAATACAACTGGGCTCTCGTGGAAACCTGGTAGTCCACCACTTAAAGAGCAAAGAAATAATTTTGTTATAGAAAATATAACGATAGACTGGGCACAGTGACTCATGCCTATAATCCTAGCACTCTGGGAGGCCGAAACGGGTGGATCACAAGGTCAGGAGTACAAGACCAGCCTGACCAACATGGTGAAACCCAGTCTCTACTCACAGTACAAAAATGAGCTGGGCGTGGTGGTGCACACCTGTAATCCCAGCTACTTGGGAGGCTGAGGCAGGAGAATTGCTTGAACCCGGGAGGTGGAGGTTGCAGTGAGCTGAGATCGTGCCACTGCACTCCAGCCTGGGTGACAGAGTGAGACTCCATCTCAAAACCTTAAGAAAAATAAATATAACAGTACCTCCACCAGCAAAACTATTCATCAGATGCAATGGTTCTTTTTGTTTGTTTTGTTTTGAGATAGGGTCTTGCTCTGTGGCCCAGGCTGGAGTGCAGTGGTGTGATCTCAGCTCACGAATGATGCAGTGGTTCTTAGACTCACCCGTGCAGAAGGACCGCCCTTGTGAAACAAAGATGGCTGGGTCCCACCCTAGACTTCCTGACCAGCGGGTCTGAGGTGGGAACAGAAATGCTGCATTGTTAACAAGTTGTCACTACATTTTGAGGACCACTGATTAATCTTCAACCACAACTTAGCATCAAAGGAACAAGGTCATTTTGCTTACGGTCTTGGATGAAGTAGGGATCGGCTTCTGGAGCATACTGTTCACTGAAGTCAACCAAGGCGTCCCGTCCATATGGCTGCCGGCGTCCCGTCACAGGGATGTTACACAGCTGAGCATAGTCATCTAAGGAGTGGACAAGCAGCGTGAGGCCCCATCACTGTTGGCTCGCACCTGCCCCACCCCCTCGCAGCTCAGAGCGACGGGAATCTGCAGCCGCACCCTTCCACGTGTGCCTCTATCTCCTGCGTACCACGGAGCCTGGAAAGTGTCTGAATATCTTTTGATGGGAATTTTATACATCCTACAGTGACTGCTGTAGAGCATAATTCAGGTTCCAAATTGAAGATCAAAAATATTAGCTCAACAGTGGGTACACCACATCCCAGAGCAGTAAAGGGCTGAAAAAACGGAGCCATCTGAGAGTGCTTCAGGCCTTTTGGAAGGATGGCTTTATCTAAACCCATCAAGAGTTATCATCAAAAACATTTTTAAAGTAGAAAGTAGTCATTCTGACAGAGTGGTGCCTTTTCACTCTCTACAGACAGGAAAAAATGTATCTCTGGTGTCCAAAAATGATACAGCACCAGGCAAGGATGCTGCTTAAATTTAGTAGCCACTATTATAACTCTACAGTCCCTCTGGATAGCATTATAGCAATGCTGAGAGTCATAATAATCACGATAACAAGAACAGCAGTGGTATAAAGATAATAAGAACAGTAGTGTACTCCTGGATTAGTGAGCACAGCTTTCATGCAGGAGGTGGGAGTGTGCTACATATTGTTCTAAGCACTTAATATACACCAATGCACTAAAACACTCACACCACCCTATGAAGAGGTTGTACCATCTCCATTTTACCAGTGAGGAAACAAAAGCACAGAGAGGTTACATGACAGCTGCTGTGTGGCAGCACATGGTTTGAAGTCAGAAATGAAGCTTCAGAGTGCAGTTTTCACATTTGTCTCTCCTGCAATGATCTCAGCTCCTTTGAAATTCCTGTCCTTAGCATCTCTGCACCGCAGCTAGACTCATCTGTGGTTTCCACGTCGTGAGGCCGTATCGCTCTTCCACACTGGTCAGCCCCATGGCCCCCTGACTCCTAGACTCCCCTTTACTCCTCCCCCTAGGACCCACCAGTGCATGGGATTTTGGTTCTCCATTTTGTCCTGGGGTTACTGAAGTTTCAATGCTTTTCACGATCCCAGGCTCTTGCCTACATTTAAGGACAGAGTTACTGAGAAGGCCTAGGGAGGGAAACTGTAGAAAGGACAACTTCATGTTCTGAGTATGTTCCAGAAAATACACTCTCCAAAGATACATGTAGCATCTGGCGAAATTCTGGGGCTCCACGGATGTCAACAGCTCTGTTAGGACTGTGAGGTGCAGGCAAGGCTACAGGCCCCAGGACCAGATGGACATGAGTGTCCTGGCAGTCACACAAGGCAATGGCCGCATTTGCCTGGAATTTTCCTCTATTGTGTTTATTCTTGTAATATTCAAAAAACAAAACAAAACAAAACAAAACAACAAAAAACACCACTAAGGCAATACTGTGAACCCTGAAGGCTTTCTTTTATCAGCTCCTACTTAAATGACTGGAGGAAGGAGGGTGAAGAATGAAAGGTGTGTGTGTACGCATGTGCACACGTGCACACACACATTCTCAGGATTGCCCAAAGCAAGTGTAAGGCCAGAAAAGACCTTGAACCACTGGATAGGGCAGGATTCTGGCTTCCCTGTCTAAAATTCTCCTTATGTGGAAGCATTCCAGGAACAACATTCAGACTCCAGACATCCCAGCACTTTTGCATGAAACCATTCTGTGTGAAATATTAATTTCATTAAGGAAATAGCCGAACCTGGAAAAAGATTCTTGACTCGAAAGAAAAGAACTACTTCAAACAGAGAGAGCACAAATGGCTGTCAGTTCTGCTTAAAGTTTGAAAACACAGAATTAAGGATTTGTTTGCAAGAGCAAAATTGCTGAAATGTTTATAAGTTTCAAGAACTGAGGTCATCTTCTCCCATGATTTTTTATATACATTTGTTGTACATCTGAAAGAGAGACTTGTTCCATATTTTATATTCAAGCCACAGTTGTGATCTAGAGGAGATATTAAAATGAATTAATCCTGGTACTTATTTTAATAAAATTTTATTTATTATTTTTTAAAGAAAGGGTCGGCTGGGCACGGTGGCTCCCACCTCAGGCCGAGGTGGGTGGAACACAAGGTCAAGAGATGGAGACCATCCTGGCCAACATGGTGAAACCCAATCTCTACTAAAAACACAAAATTAGCTGGGTGTGGTGGCATGTACTTATAGTCCCAGCTACTCGGGAGGCCGAGGCAGGAGAATCACTTGAACCCAGGAGGCAGAGGTTGCAGTGAGCCGAGATCGCGCCACTGCACTCCAGCCTGGGTGACAGAGCGAGACTCCATCTCAAAAAAACAAAACAAAACAAAACAACAACAACAACAAAAGGGTCTCGCTCTGCCACCCATGCTGGAATGTGGCGGCACCATTGTGGTATCGTGGTTCACTGCAGCCTCAAACTTCTGGGCTCAAGCAATCCATTTACCTCAGCCTCCTGAGTAGCTGGAACTATAGGCACGAGCCACCAAACCTGGCTAAGTTTTGTATTTTTTGTAGAGACAGGGTCTCGCTATGTTGCCCAAGCCGGTCTCAACTTCTAGGCTCAAGCCTAGAAGATCCTACCAACTTGGCCTCCCTAAGTGCTGGGATTACAGGTGTGGGCTGCTGTGCTTGGCAAAGGTACTTATTTTATAAAGCAATATCCAGAGGTGGCTGAGCATCCTGCTGGATGCCTGTTAGCTGTCAGAGAAGCTTTGCTGAGACTTGAGGTCCAGGGATGTCGAATGCCATGATCAGGGCCTGGCCAGGGCAGCCACCTTCAATCCAGTGCACTCCCCTAGACATGCTTCCTCCATCAAAGAAATGAGATGGGCTTGAGTCTCTAAGCTGTCACTCTACAGCAATGCCAGAGGGAAAGACCGAACATGACGCTGAAGAGGAAGGGCAGGTTCCTGTTCCTATGCAATGTTTAGGAACAGCTCCCTGCAAAAGGTGGACCTGAACTGAAACTAAGTAGGTATGTAGGAATTATGTTGCAGAAAAAGATATTTTGGATTAATTTTTAAAAGCACATACTCAAAGGCATCAAGAAAGAAAACTAAGTTGTTTTTTGGAATTACCAAATGGTTCCTAAAGAAGTCTTCTGACTAGACTAAGGCTAGGGAAGCGGGCAGTGGAGGGTAATTGGTTGCGGGAGGTATTTCTGGGATACTCTACATCCTCCTTCCTCTCCTTTCTTCCTCTGCCATGCATTTTTTTCCTCTTAAAATGCTAGAGCGTGTTGCGCTTTGCTGCTTCACTTTTCTCTAACACATTCACATTCCAAGCTCCAAGACAGTTTTGGTCAGTGATCAAAACATCCTTTCTGCACCACGTCTTCTCTTTTGTATCTGAAGATGTGCTAGAGTCCTGTCATCACCAGGAAATATATTTTGAGTTATTTTTCTGGGAGCCTGCACAGGTCTGTCCTAATCCATCCACGCTGCCCTTGCCATTGTGCACATGTGCCCTGATTCTCGGCCAGGATCACGGGGTAATGGGAATAACAAGGGCTTCGGAGGTGGAAGCTGGGGCTCAAGTCCTGATTGCACCACTTACTCCCCAGCTTAGCAGTTCTGGGAAAGCCTCAGTTTCCACATCTGTAACACAGGAACAAGAATTCTTGTTTGTCTACATCTGTGTTACTGACATGTAAAAAAATGAGGTAATATTGTGAAACTATTTTTACAATTTGAAGCACCAAGAAAATGGAGAATCCAATTTTTTCTTGTGGGTGACATCGCTAAGTCCCTAGTGAACATTTGGAAATAAATGAAAAAAAAAATTTTTAAAGACAGTATTATAATGAGTGAGTGATTTACATTTTAATGTTAACAAAACATAAAAGCAGTGATCAACAGGCAAATAATTGTGCAGTGAATTAAGAGCAATGGAAGAACAGTCCACAGGTGTTTCTAAATCTCGTTTCAAGACTATTTGGAGTTTTTAAATAGGTAGAGGGAAACTAGCTCAGTAAATAGAGAAGTCTTCCTAGACTTCCTCTCAAACAAGGCACAAAACTTGACTGCCTTGGTAAATTTAATTACTTGGTTGGACAGTGATAAAGTATGAACAACAGCACATTTTAACATTAGATCATCAGGACTCAAAGTACAGGGGAAAAACTGATGTCCAAGAATTTTTAGTACAGGCCTAAATCAGATGTGTCTTACATAGAGAATATGTTAATAGAAGAGAGTAGGTTTATAGAAGTGGATTTCACCATCTTTCAGGAAAGCAATGGGAATATCAGGAAATATTTTAATGTCTTGGGCAAGTCATCCTCTTTAGGATCTTGGTACAGGCAAATTTCTAGCATGTGCTGGACCTCTGAGCACCCCAAGCCACAAGCAGAACCCATTCTAGCTAGGTAGCGGCTTGGCCTTGGTTATCTCTATGACTAGGTCACTGCTAAAGTCCAGCTTGGGGGACTGCATGAACTGTGGTTGGCTGAGAGTACAGAGCCCAAGAATAGCAGATCCCTGAATTATTTCCATAACTTCCTACAAGAACCCACAAGAAACTCTTGGCCGCTACTTCATCCAGCTCAACATGTGGAGATGAACACATTTTCTATCCTTAGAATCTTTGTCTTTCTCCAAAACACCCTTTACTTATGGACATCAAGAACAATTAGTCACCTCCTTGTCTGGGGCTTGGTGCAGAGGAAAAGTTTTTGCTTAGCAGGGCCTGCCCTGGGAGATGCACTTTGGAGACAGTCCCATCTGAGACCCCATACAATGTGTCCATCTGGAATCTAGCCAAATACCAATGGGAAAAGAACAGGAAATGGAACCAGTCACACCTCAAAGATCCTCCCCCATCCACTGCATTCCCCATGCCCCAAGGGCAAATGCTTAGCTCTTGATCAAAGCTATGAAAGATGCACAAGGGATGCTATGGGACACCATCGCTAAGTGGTCTAAACAATATCCAGGCCACTGATCACACTAATTCCCCTGGCATGGCTGATTCATATGACAAATACTGTTGCTTTTCATCTTAAATTGAAAAAAGAAAAGGTTTACAAATGATCCCCTGGAGCCTGTGGGTGTGGGGCCCCTGCTGTTGGCAGCAATGGGAGGAACATTACTATATCCTTACTATAAGAAATCTCCATTCTTGATGACAGACACATGTGCAGGGCAGTCTGGACAGTCACATGTCACAATGCTACCCTAGCATGTGAGGAGACCAGGAGGTAAAGTTTTAATTCTGACTGAGGCAAATTAAATTCAGCTGTTTTTAGAAATGGTAGCGAGGTTGCAATTTCCTTTTGCACACATCAGGGCTAAAAATGCAATGCTCTGAAGTTTGAACTGTGTTATTTTCAAATATAAGAGAAACAAGGACCAATTCTCATGCATTAAGAAAAACAGATCAGTGCTAGGCGCAGTGGCTGACACCTGTAATCATAGCACTTTGGGAGGCTGAGGTGGGCAGATCACTTGAGCCCAGGAGCTTGAGACCAGCCTGGCCAACATGGTGAAACCCCATCTCTACAAAAAAATATTCACAAATTAGCCAGGCATAGTGGCACACTGAGGCTACAGGATCATCTGAGCCCAGTTAAGTCCAGGCTGCAGTGAGTTGTGATTGTGCCACTGCACTCCAGCCTGAGCAGAGTGAGACCCTATCTAAAAAAAAAAAAAAGAGAGAGAAAGAAACAGAAAAGTGGGTCACATTCTACTACTACAATTTCTAGACTAGGTATTTTTCTTACAGGTTTAAACATGGATTAATGACAATGGTGTTTAAAACACACAACTAGGAAACAGAGGGAGGAGATAAAGAGAATGAAATGACTGTCTCCTCCAGTGACTGAGAAGCCAGCATTATAATAGGCACTACTCTGTTTTTCCCCCAAGACAGAGTCTCGCTCTGTCGCCCAGGCTGGAGTGCAGTGGCGCAATCTCGGCTCACTGTAACCTCTGCCTCCCAGGTTCAAGTGATTCTTCTGCCTCAGCCTCCTGAGTAGCTGGGACTACAGATGTGCGCCACCATGCCCGGCTAATTTTTGTATTTTTAGTAGAGATGGGGTTTCACTATGTTGGCCAGGTTGGTCTTGAGCTCTTGACCTCGTGATCCACCCGCCTCGGCCTCCCAAAGTGCTGGGATTACAGGCATGAGCCACTGCACCCAGCCAATGGGCACTTTTCTTTAAACGAAATTAGCAAAAGATACGAAATTAGAAAAATGTTGGCCATTTACAGAACATTCCACTCTGTACCAGTAAAGAACGGTGGAAGAGAGACCTCCGTTGGTATTGCCACAACACTGTGAGACTGGACGTCTGCCTGGGTGTCTGTCCTGCTTTTTATCCCGGAATACATTCCTGCTTACAGTCTCCGGTGAATAGGCAGCAACACTCCTTCCCTGAAACCAAAATATGTGGCGTCGTGACGCAGAATTGGATACACTGCAAACGCTTGGAATCAAGAGACTTGGGTTCTAGTCCTTGTTTCTCCACTTCCTAGTTCCTTGGTCTGGACACGTTTCTTTGAGCCTTAGTTTCTCCATTTACTGCACGGAATTATGGTACTCTTTGCCTTAGCTCTATTACAAGTGATTCATTCATTGCTTCATTCGGCAACCGACTGGCTGATGCATTCCTATAACAAAAAGCTGAGAATATGACAGATAGGGTGGGGTTTGAGAGTACGGAAAGATGTGACAATAGTTAATCAGGGCACATGCAATAACTTATCAGGATCACAGAGGCAATGACTAAAGTCGTCCTGGAAGAGCTGGGAAAGGCTTCAGCTTGAAAACAGCATCTGCAGCCAGGAGGTTAACCAGGTAGAAGAGGAAGGAAGGTAACTCAGAGAGAGTCATACGCATATATAATAGATAAGAAAGCATTAGGGAAGCTAGGCTGGGCACCGTGGCTCACGCCTATAATCCCAGCACTTTGGGAGGCCGAGGCGGGTGGATCACCTGCAGTCAGGAGTTCCAGACCAACCTGATCAACATGGTGAAACCCCGTCTCTACTAAAATACAAAATTAGCCGGGCGTGGTGGCAGGCGTCTGTAGTCCCAGCTACCTGGGAGGCTGAGAAAGGGAAATGCTTGAACTCAGGAGGCGGAGGTTGCAGCGAACCGAGATCGCGCCACTGCACTCCAACCTGGGTGACAGAGCGAGACTCTGTCTCAAAAAANGATAAGAAAGCATTAGGGAAGCTAGGCTGGGCACCGTGGCTCACGCCTATAATCCCAGCACTTTGGGAGGCCGAGGCGGGTGGATCACCTGCAGTCAGGAGTTCCAGACCAACCTGATCAACATGGTGAAACCCCGTCTCTACTAAAAATACAAAAATTAGCCGGGCGTGGTGGCAGGCGTCTGTAGTCCCAGCTACCTGGGAGGCTGAGAAAGGGAAATGCTTGAACTCAGGAGGCGGAGGTTGCAGCGAACCGAGATCGCGCCACTGCACTCCAACCTGGGTGACAGAGCGAGACTCTGTCTCAAAAAAAAAAAAAGAAAGAAAAGAAAAGCAAAGAAAGCATTAGGGAGCTAACTACTGTAGATGCAGGCTACCGAACAATTGAAAACAGAAGAGTTAGCTAACATGCACTATTAAGTTCCTATGTACCAGACACTACTTTTGCATACACTGTTTCATTTAAAACTCAGAACTCTATGAAATAATCGTAATTAGCTCCTTTTGTTTCCAATAAGAAAACTACACTTTTTAATAGCATAACTTGCCTTGCCCAAGGTGAGGTGAGGGATTTGAACCTAAAGTGGTCTATTTGCCAAACCATGTTCTTTCTACTCCACAGCTGCCCTTCTGAAACCCTGGGAAAAAAATTATTAAATACACTCCCTAGACCTTAAGCATCAGGTAAGCACTGAGTTCAGCAATAAGCATTTGTGACTAAAATTCCAGGGAGAGTAATAACCATGAATACTGATGAGCTCAGCTCCACCAGGGGCAGCTCCATCATTAGCAGGATTTATGTTTATTGAATTTGCTCGATTTATTAGGTGAAAGAGATCAAATTGCTTAATGTTCAATTAAATTGTACTTGTCGAGGACAGGGAAGTAATGAAGTCTAAAGTCTTGGCAAGGTTTATATTCTGTGGGACTCCTGTAAATGTTAATACTCTAAGGAGACTCACGGGCCATAGACCAACCACGTTCCCACTCCCAACCTTCACCTAACGTTACCCTTCTCATTTTAGTGACTCCCAGAGTTTCTCAACAGACTGCTGTTTATGTAGCAAGACAAAATGAAGAAAGAGATTTGTTGGATAGAAATATAAAAACAGTGGTTCCCTTTGCATTTTAAAACCTGGATTCAAACATTTATACTATTGTAATAGTATTAAACTGTGCCACACACAATAACCTTAAAATAATGATTGCCAGTGTATCTGGGGCATAGGAAATATATTAAGTCTTATATCCAGGCAATTTCAGAGGAAATCAGGAATGAGACTTCCAAAATTGGTAAGAGACAAGACTGAACAACACAATAAACAAAGAGGCAAATGAAAAGAGGGTTCCACGTGTTAAATTTCCAAACTGATCTACTTCATATTTTTCCAGCTGCAAGGACAGGTAAACCACTTCATTTCCCCTTTCCTGCTCTTTAAATACCACTCTGAAGCAACAATCTGACACGCTGATTTTTTTTTCAATTATACATTACAAAGTACTTTTTTTTTCATTAACCAAGCAAGAATTATTTAAAAACAGGAACTAAGGCCGGGCACGGTGGCTCAAGCCTGTAATCCCAGCACTTTGGGAGGCCGAGACGGGCGGATCACGAGGTCAGGAGATCGAGACCATCCTGGCCAACACGGTGAAACCCCGTCTCTACTAAATATATAAAAAATTAGCCGGGCGATGTGGCAGGCGTCTGTAGTCCCAGCTACTTGGGAGGCTGAGGCAGGAGAATGGCGTAAACCCGGGAGGCGGAGCTTGCAGTGAGCCGAGATCGCGCCACTGCACTCCAGCCTGGGCGACAGAGCAAGACTCCGTCTCAATAAAAAAAACAAAAAAAAACAAAAAAAACCCGGAACTAAGCATGTGCTTAAGATAAGAATAAACGGGAGGCTGCATTACGTCGCCAATGTAGTAAATGCCACTAAATTGTTCTCTTTAGAGTTCTTAATTTCATGTTCTGTGAAGTTCACTACAATTTTTAAAGAGTCAAGAGAAACAAAAAATACAGGAAGGGAAAATATTTAATATGTTAACTGTGGAATTCATCTAACTTTAACTGGCAAAATGAGGCAATAAGACTAGATGATCTCGAAGGTCCTTTCTAGCTTGCAGATTCTATGATTTTGAACGGAAAACATTCTTTTTTTTTTTTTAAAGACAGAGTTTCATTCTTGGGCCCCAAGCTAGAGTGCAACGGCATGATCTCAGCTCACAGCAGCCTCTGCCTCCTGGGTTCAAGTGATTCTCCTACCTCAGCCCCCTGAGTAGCTGGGATTACAGGTGTGTGCCACCATGCCCAGCTAATTTTTTTTTTTTTTGTATTTTTTTAGTAGAGACAGGGTTTCACCATGTTGGCCAGGTTGGTCTCAAACTCCTGACCTCAGGTGATCCACTCGCTTTGACCTCCCAAAGTGCTAGGATTAAAGGTGTGAGCCACCACATCTGGCCTGAGCAGAAAACATTCTTATCATGGACTGTAAAACTCTTGGAGAGACAGTTTGTCTTTGAAACCTATGGCTGTAACATAAGGTAATCACCACTAGATGATGCTGTTACCTTCAGGTGGTGCCCATCTAGATAGTTTCAGAATGATGACAAACACGTAATTTAACAAACTGTAAGCGTGGACAGTCTAATCTTCCCATGTATTATTTTGCTGAGGAAACTGAAGTTTACAGAAATTTTGTGATATTCCAAAGGTCAAGCCAGGATAAATTTTGTTTTCTTCTACTAAAAGTAATAAGTTATTAAATTATAAAGAAAATTGTTTTAATGTATTTTCATCTTGCTTTTTTATTTTTTAAAGCTTCATAGCAGAGAAAGCTGTTCTAATATTTAAGACTCTCTTAATATTCAGAAGTTCAGATCTCAAGGTTCTGAATAACAAAGATACACCACTATCCATTATCATTATTGGAAAAGCAAGTTCTAGATAATTAATGTAATACGAAAATAACACTAAACATAGTCAATGACTAGTAATGAAAATGTATTCCATTCAATAACAGGAAGTAAGACATCACTGCAAAGTAAAAGATGGACTATTTTGAAATCCTGATTCTGTTTTATGATTTCTTTGTATTCTGCCATTTACTTCAATCTGAGATGACTCTCCTCTTTCCTTCCCTTCTGGATCTATTCACTATCACATATAGTCCTAGTAACTTCTGCTTCTGGCAGTGATTTATTTGGAAGGGGCTCACAGATTACCACATGAATGCCATTAAAAGTAATGGCAGGGCCAGGCACGGTGGCTCATGCCTATAATCCCAGCACTTTGGGAGACTGAGGTGGGCAGATCACAAGGTCAGGAGATTGAGACCATCCTGGCTAAGAAGGTGAAACTCTGTCTCTAATAAAAATACAAAAAATTAGCTGGGCATGGTGGCGGGCACCTGTAGTCCCAGCTCCTCGGGAGGCTGAGGCAGGAGAATCGCTTGAACCCAGGAGGCAAAGCTTACGGTGAGCTGAGATCGCACCACTGCACTCCAGCCTGGGCAACAGAGCGAGACTCTGTCTTGAGGGGGCGGGGAGAAAAAGGCAATAGCAAAAACCACAATTACTTTTGCACCAACCTAGTATTTTCTAGAATTGAGCAGTGCACAACCAGCACAACTGTTCACAACAGCTCAGCCTGCCACTGAGACTTAAAGCCCAGAAGGAAGCATAAGGAAGGCTTTTTGTATCAGAAGCCCTCCCAATGAGCTAATGATTTGTAATGTGCTTCTTTCTTAAGGTAGTGGCTACTGATGCTGAGCAAAACAATTACTTCCTAGCTTCTGCTCCCTGCAGATTTGTAAATACAAGAACCTGGTCATTCCAAGAACTTTCTTGATGTTTTTCTCCCAATCATAAGGGGCATAATCTATCTGTGGCATAAAAGGAGAATAAAATTTCCTTCATCCCTCCTCTGCCCGGCTTGCCTGCCCTGGCCATGAGGTCACTGTTTAACAGATATGGGTAGCCAGCAGCTTTGTTCTAGCCATAGTTATATTATTAGGTTCATAAAGAAGACGTCAAAAGAAATTCAAATGTTAAGTTGAATTCAAAACCTCAAACTTAGAACAGTGCTTAAGCAATTATGCACAGTGATTTTCTCAAAGTCAGACTCATCACAGTTCATTCTTCTTAGAGTATACTTCAACTAGCACTATTTTCAAAGAGAAAAAAAGAGCAAATTTTATTTAAAATATGTGAAAGTAGGCTGGGTGCGGTGGCTCACGCCTGTAATCCTAGCACTTTGGGAGGCCAAGGTGGGTGGACTGCCTGAGCTCAGGAGTTTGAGACCAGCCTGGGCAACACGGTGAAACCCCATCTGTACTAAAATAATAATAATAATAATAATAAAAATAGCCGGGTGTGGCTCTGGCGGCATGCGCCTATAGTCCCAGCTATGCGGGAGGCTGTGGCAGGAGAATCGCTTGAACCCAGGAGGTGGAAGTTTCAGTGAGCCAAGATTGCGCCACTACACTTCAGCCTATGGGACAGAGCGAGACTCTGTTTCCAAAAAAAAAAAAACTATCTATCTATCTATATTTATATCTAGATATATGAAACTAAAATGTTCACTAGAACAAATCAAGTAGTATCATACTGAATGGGCAATTCTAGAAAACTGAATGCCTATTCATCATCTCTGATTTCAAAGGAGAAAGTTTAACTTGCTAAGACTTTTACTTTGAGATAAATGTGATTGCTTGTTGATATAGTTTGACTTTGGGTCCCCACCAAAATCTCATCTTGAATTGTAATCCTGATCTGGTGGGAGGTGATTGGATCACAGGGCATTTTCCCCCATGCTGTTCTCACCATAGTGAGGGAGTTCTCAGGAGAGCTGATGGTTTCAAGTGTGGCACTTCCTCGCTCTTTCTCTCTTTCTGTCCTGTCGCCAGGTAAGAAGTGTCTGGCTTCACCTTCTGCCATGATTATAAGTCTCCTGAGGCCTCCCCAGCCATGAAGAACTGTTCTTTATAAATTATCCAGTCTCAGGTAGTATCTTTATAGCAGTGTAAAAACAGACAGATACACTTGTTAACTAACAATAAGTGTTGCTTTTTAGGATCAGATAGTTTACATGCATACCTGAATTTCTCTCCTTTCGCTCACACTAGAAAGATTTTAATAGGACACCAGTAAGATTATTATCATAATGAAATTTATTTTCTATTCAGAGTATTTTTTATAACAGAGAGTGGCCAAATACTTTCCTAGCACTTCCATGCAGTATGACTCTTAGGAAAAGTACCATGAATACAACTGAGACTCCAAGGCTCAAAGCTGTATAAGAAGTAAAATTTCAGAAGTGCTCATGTCACCAACGAGTAACCCATTAATCAAACTTCTCTCGCCTTGAGCTGTTCTCTAATGGCTGGTGAGGACACTGAGGCAATAGCTTCAATCAGTTTTCAAAACAGAGAGTTCATGCTACAATGCAGTCTAGCAAGGTCCACTGGTCCTCCCTGGCCGGCATTCCAAATGCTTGCTCACTCACCCGTAATCCAGGGAATTGGGGTTTGGGAATGGCAGCTTGTTCCAGGACACTCCTCCAGAGTTCTGTCTTCAGCAGTTTAGCAAGAAATGAAGGAGTAAGCTTTCCCCTCTATCAGGGTATTTTTAAATTTTATTTTAACTATTCTCACTTTGAGGCAAACCATGTTTACTTTTCTTCTGCTTTCAATGACTACAATAGGATCATAACCGGAATGTGGCTTCCTTGCCCATTGCTTTCTTTCCTTCCAGTGCACCTGCCCAAACATGGTTATTTAAAAAAAAAACCCCACATGTTAGCGTCTAGTATTTTTCCTCTTATGTACTGTCCATGCTTTTTGTACCTGGCTTCTCTGCCATTCATTCCTGCTTATTTAGCCTCTTTCACAAATCCAGTATCTTTTCCCCAGTTTAGTAAAAGAGGCCCTGACCATCCATAAAAGCCCTGTCCTGCTGGCAGCCATTGATCTGGTAGGGAATCTCAGTGGGGTGAGCATATCCCTTTAGGAGAATGTATCTGATTCCTACGGGAGGGCATGTATAGTTGGATAAAAGGTTCTATTTGTTTTTTCTATCTTAATGAAAATCACTGCAATGTAAGATACTGATTATAAAAACAGTACACATGAGAAAACTTGGGGTCCCCTGTTAGCACAGAAGCAAGAAGAAGGTGCTCGGCATCCTATGGTGGGCAGGGCAGACTCATTACTGCGAGGATGCAGGTACCACATCCTGATTTTCATTCTCTCATTGCCAACTGGCAATCAGGGTCCTGAATTTCTTCACCCACTAACCTCAGCTGGCCTAACACAGTAATTCTGCTACAGAAATAATGAAGTTCATTAAGCTCAGAATGTTAACACTTTCTGTGACATGTCTTAGGGTAAGGGCTTTTTTTTTTCTTGTTATTGTATATGTGTTAGTGCCTAAGAGAATCACATAATCAGAGAACCTGATAGGCCTTGCAATTTCAACTCAAAACTGAATTTAGACTTTGGATTTTAAGTTAAATGAGGATGAGGAGAATCTTATTAGGTTGGTAAACATTATTTAAATTTATTAGGGAATTTAATTTGCTGTGTTTCAAGTTTGGTTTACAAGATTTATAAGAGCTAATTAATTATTTATGAGGAAAATGCTTATTAGGATTGTGAGATGGAGACCGAAGTGTTCAAAATTTTAGTTAATAGAATTTATATGTAGAAATAACTTTTAAGTTTAATCCGTTCTTTGAGACATATAAACAGTCAACAAATAAAATTGATCGTATTTTATAGAAGGTTATTGGACTTACAAATAGGATGATAAAATGTGAAAGATGAAATCAAATTCTTAGGAATATCTAGGTTTTAACATTTAAAAATTGAGTACACTGAATGTTCATTAAAACCCAACATAAATGGTCCTTTCTGTGCATAAAGCCTCTCTTTGACTTCCTAACTTACACTGTAGGAGCCTGGCTGGGCACAGGTGGAGCTTCTCTGCAAGTACACAGGGGTATTCAGGTTTGTGCAATTCCCTGAACACCCTCCTATCCCTCATTGTCTTTGATTCTTGGCCCCTTTCAAAGAGATTTCTAGCACTGGATAACCAGGGAGCGGTGCATGATAAATGTTGACTCATTTCCTAGAACTGGATTTGATTCGTAATAATTGCTAACGCCTTTGGCTATGGCACATTTACTGTAGGCCAATCCTCTCCCATGCATGATCACATTTAACCCTCATGAGCATGTCAGAGCCATGCATGGATATCGAAGAAATCACTAGGATTTCAACTGAGGAAATTAACATAAGGAACACATTACATCAAAGAGCTACTTTGAATTTGAATTCAATAATGAATTTTATTTTGCAATGATCTTTTGATAGTAGTAGAAGTATTTTCAACCTTTCTTCGGGAGGGGTGAGAGAAAGCTTTCTAAATAAATAAAAGAGTCCTTTCTTTCTTCTTTTTTTGGGACAGAGTCTGGCTCTGTTGCCCAGGCTGGAGTGCAGTGGCACAATCTCAGCTCACTGCAACTGCCGCCTCCCAGGTTCAAGTGATTCTTCTGCCTCAGCCTCCAGAGTAGCTGGGACTACAGGCACGTGCCACCATGCCCAGGTAATTTTTGTATTTTTAGTAGAGACAGGGTTTGGCCATATTGGTCAGGCTGGTCTCGAACTCCTGACCTCATGATCCTCCCGCCTCGGCCTCCCAAAGTGCTGAGGTTACAGGTGTGAGCCACTGTGCCTGGCCAAGAGTCCTTTCAATGAGGAACAATGTAACTGGCTTACTGGCCATTTCATATAACATCCATTCAATCTAGTTCCATGGATACCAAGAGTTCAGTCCCACAGAACTGGAATACTTGCCTTTTAGAAAGATATTCTCTGTGCACACATGACAGCCACTCGATTTTGTAGGACTTTCATATCTTTGTAGTTTGATTTTAATTTTCCATTGTAAGTGACTAACGGTTACTGTTTCTTTAATTATAATGCTCAGGATCTATGACTGAAAGGATAAACGCTTTCATACTCATTGTATTAATTATCATAACCTCACAAAGAGGTCTCAACTTTGGATAAAGGAGGTTGAAGTAATGTGTCCAGTGCAATGTCACAGAGCCAGGACCAAAAGCAGAAAGAGATCCCTGGATTGCCTAAACCAAAGGCAGTGACCACTCACTATTTCACAAACAGCGTGTTCCAAAGTGATTATTAACATTCTTTGGAAACATATTTCTTGGAAAAGCCTTTACACCGTGACTGCTGACAAGCCTTTTGCAACTATGGCCCAGTTACAACATTTTTTCAAGTTTAGTCCATGAGTCAAATCCCTGTCTTCCTTCACACCTCCAAGGGCATTATGAAACTTCTCGCCCTGAGATCTTTGGGAACATGTAAGAGCCATGCACGGATATGGAAGAAATCACTAGCAGAATTGTTTGAAGACATTCCAAATTATTTACTTTTGCAAAATGATATGAATAATTGGGTAGGTTAGATATTAGGAAGGACTGACAAATTTTCTGTCACAGCAAATGGTGAATTTATTACATAAAGTATCATTTGCAGATTTAAAAGACATAATATTTAGGAATAAATTATACTACTTACGCATTTCATTAAATACAACTTTACACCTGTTCCAGAGTTGTTTGCCTAGTACATAGTAGGCATTCAATAAATAATAAAGAACATGTAAGTAATTTAACTAAAACTGAAAACAGGTAAATTACAAATAATTTAGAGTTCATTTTAGGTCATTTACTTATCTCTTCGTATAAACTACAAGCTGTATCTAATTTATATATAGTAATAATCATTCTTCCTAGCATTATTTAAAGGAGTATGAATAACTCTGACAAATATCTTCTATTCTCTTATAGCAGTCTACATTTCTCAAAGGAAGTTGGATAAATACTGACATTGCTTTGACTCAACAGATCCTCACTAAGTGCCTATTCACATCATGCCTTTGTGCTTTATTCTTTTATTCAACAGGCATTAAACAAAATCCATTTGTTCTTTTATCAGTCCCAGAACTAGAATTTTTGATTCAGATGTATAAATCTGTCTCTTCAAACTGCTCTCAGCAACACTGAGAGGACCATGCCTCCGTATGTTGAACAATATTCATGTTTTATTAAACTTTGTTAACATTTTTCGATTTCTTTTATGGCACCTTCTGTTTCCTTTGGGACCTGATTTTTTAAAACCACTCTCATCTTTCTACACCTGAGTACGTAAGATTACCTGTGCTGTAGTACATTACATCGCCAATAGATGGCACTCTCCCAACACACTAGTTGTCCCATTTATCAAGTCTTTGTTCAGTTTACTTACAATGTCTAATTACTTTAACAATTTACTTATCAGAAATCTAATTATTTTAACAATATAAAAAGACACTGGGATCCCTGGGTACTTCAGATTCAAATATTCAAATATGTATAATTTTCTTTCATTTGCAGATCAACAGATTTTGATTTCCATGAGATAATGGTACCCTCTATCTTGTGATTCTTATGTACATTTTCCAGAACATTTAAGCTTATGTTATTTTTTTTCAGATGAAGTCTCGCTGTGTTGTCCAAACTGGAGTGCAGTGGCACGATCTTTGCTTACTGCAACCTCCACCTCCCGGGTTCAAGCAATTCTTGTGCCTCAGTCTCCAGAGCAGCTGGGATTGCAGGCATGCACCACCATGCCCGGCTAATTTAGTAGAGACAGGGTTTCACCATGTTGGCCAGGCTGGTCTCAAACTCCTGACCTTAAGTGATCTGCCCACTTCTGCCTCCCAAAGTGCTGGGATTACAGGTGTGAGCCACCACACCCAGCCATTAAGCTTATACTTTTAAGAGTAGCAAAAGAATAGGCGGGGCGCGGTGGCTCAAGCCTGTAATCCCAGCACTTTGGGAGGCCGAGATGGGCGGATCACGGGGTCAGGAGATTGAGACCATCCTGGCTAATATGGTGAAACCCCGTCTCTACTAAAAAATACAAAAAAAAAAAAACTAGTCGGGCGAGGTGGCGGGCACCTGTAGTCCCAGCTACTCGGGAGGCTGAGGCAGGAGAATGGCTTAAACCTGGGAGGAGGAGCTTGCAGTGAGCTGAGATCCGGGGACTGCACTCCAGCCTGGGCGACAGAGTGAGACTCCGTCTCAAAAAAAAAAAGTAGCAAAAAATAAAAACATTAAAAAATCATTTTAGATTAAGTGATAGGCATCACTAAAAGTTTTATTTACTGAGAATTATTGACTTGCTTTAGTTCATTAGTCCATTGAATATATAGTTTTTTTGTTATTCCTGCCAATGTGTCTGGGGCTACAGATTTGATGACACATTGCCTCTAATTTATTATGCTCATTGTTAGCTCTAAAATCAGTTTTTCTTTTAGCACACAACGTGTGAGACAATTTTTAAATCTTAGCTTTAATTCTTCACTTTGTTACTCTTCTATTCTAAGGGAGACTATTTAAGATGTGCTTTGAGATCATGGAGAGAAAAAGACTCGAATAACACTGAAGAGGTTAGAACGCAGATTCTGGAGGCAGGGTGCCTGGATTTGAATCTTCCACTTACTGGTATATGACCACTAACAGGTAGCTTAACCTTGCTGTGCCTCAGATCCTCTGCCAGAAAAAGGAGGGATAGTATTCTCCCTTATCCACTGGGGATATGTTCCAAGACCCCCAGTGGATGCCTTAAACTGCAGGCAGTACTCAACCTTATATATATGATTGATTTCTATCAGATAATGGAGCTGCTACTAACGGACTAACGGGCAAGTAGCATACACAGTATGGACACCATGGACAAAGGGATGGTCCGCGTGCTGGGCGGGACACCACAGTACTCAGAATTGCATGCAATTTAAAACTTACGAGTTGTTTATTTTTGGAATTTTCCCCTTAATATTTTGGACCGTGGTTGACTGTGGGTCACTGAAACCAGATAAGGCGGAGGACTACTGTAACTGTATACCTAAGATGGCTTGGCAAGTTAAATCTCTCAATAGATGGAAAACGTGTTGACAGTGCCTGGCACTGTGCTATGTATATATTAGTTATCATTTTTATTATCACTTAGATTCAGAAAAACCAAGCAACAGAAAATCCATATTCCAATAAACTCCATATCCAACCAAAGGCCTCAAAGTTGTGATAACTCTACGACTTTCTTCTCGCATAGCGCTAGAAATTCTCAGCAAGATCAAACAATGACCACCCTGTCTTCATTTATGAAATGGATACAGTGGCTCGTTTTTCCTGACTTGGTTTCCCAAACAGCTTTGTCTCTCAGGGGCTGACATGACATCACAATAAAGATCACAAATTTGAGGATCCTCCCAAAACAGTTTAGCCACCAAAGTCATTTTAAGAGAGGCAGGATCAGCGGGTATTGTGAAAGGGGAAGGAGAAGAGAAGTCAGGGGCTGGAATGGGGCAAGGAAGGCCTCCAGCAGTCTGAATGGGGAGACAGTCAGTCCATGATACATCCATGGTGGAGGAGAAATCAGGAACTTCCTCCTAGTGCAGTCTGCAGTCTGGCCTCTAAGACTTTAGTGGAGCATTGAAATGGGATCCTAAGCAGCCCCAGCAATGTATGAATTCTACAATTAAGCAATTCTCCTTATGTAAAGTTCTCCCGACACAATCCATCACCCTCATTTCCCCTGCATGTGGTACCAATATGCAAGATGCCATGTAACTTCAGAGAACACTATTTAAGCAGCCACTCCTACCTCCTCCACCTACCAGTATTCTCAGATGTAGTTGCTGCTTTAGCAAGAATTAGTGCCCATGACCTACTGGACCAGAAGTGTGAAAGCTCGTTCTGGAGCCAAAGCTTTACTTTACACTGCACTTTAATGCTTAAAGCTGATGACAAGTGGTGCGATTTATTCCTTAAATTCCTCCAGCACTGATTCCATCAGTAACGAATTGTTCCCCAAAGCAGTACTGCACTCCTAAGGCAAATGGGATGCTTGATGTCTGACAGGCTGGGATTAGTCCTGTGCTCAGATGAAGAGATAGATAATGTGGTCCTTCTCAACGATCAAGATATCCGGGAACAGTATATTTAAAAGGTTCAATGGCAGAAACTATGAACTAACTAGTTTTAAAATTCACATATTCTTTGCTTCCTTTATGATAAATGACTACCAGCATTAACGTAGGTTTTAACAAAATAAAGTTAGATGCTATTAGATGTCTCTAGAGCTTTGCTTCCTGCTCAGAGGAAGCAGCAGCAGCAGCAGCAGCAGCTTGGGACTTATCAGAAATGCAGAATCCTGTGCCTCCCACCCCACCCCATCTTTTGCAAGTGAGAAACCAGCATGTTTTTTGATAAGCTCTCCCAGGTAACTGACATGCCCATTAATGTTTACAAAGCAGTGGTCTAGAACAGAAAGTCTTACATTAAGAACAATTATTTCTGCATTTGTCTACGCTTAATTTGTGTTCACATGCTATTTAGGTAACTATGCATTTTATAAGATCCTTTGGATTTTCATTACATTTGAAAATGCATTTGATCTGAGATACCTAGTAGTAGCAGCCATAGTTGTTAGTATCTTCTGAAAATGTACCATGTGTCAAACACTATTTGAAGTGTTCATGTATTATTTAATTCTTACAACCCACCCTGAAAGGCAGATATTATTTTCACATGAGAAACTGAAGTACAGAGACAGAAAATTAACAAGGTCATGGGGATAAGAAGTTGCCAAACCAGGATGCAAAGCCAGGCAACCTGGTTCTAGAGCACATGGGCTAACCCTGATGCCCTGAGGCTCCTCTTAGTTCACTCCACTCCAGCAAACATGTGCTTTGCAACAAGAGATGGTTTTGTGTAAATGTGACTACACAATCAGGTGCCAACTAAGGGAATGCCAACTAATCACAGGACCTGTGGAAAAGTTTAATTTCACTGTGTACTTCTCTCTGGATTCAGAATAGATGATCCATAAGCCTAGTTCTAGGTCTATAATTTTGGTAGTATAAAAGAAAAGTTCCCCTGTGTCTACCAAATACAAAAAATTAGCTGGGAGTGGTGGTGCATGCCTGTAATCCCAGCTACTTGGGAGGCTGAGGCAGGAGAATCGCTTGAACCTGGGAGGCGGAGGTAGCACTGAGCTGAGATCGCATCACTGCACTTCAGCCTGGGTGACAGAACGAGACTCTGTCCAAAAAAAAAAAGAAGTTCCTTCGGGGCTGCCTCCCTAATTCCTACACTTCAACAGATACATTTCGAAAGCAGTTTTCAACATGCATTTCCTAGAACCCTGGGGTCCTTCACAGGTGCCTCCAGAGCCTAAGTAGTTGTTCTCGCCAACCAGCCCACCCAGCATTTTAATGTCAATGAATTTGTATGCTGGAGGTTAAAATTATAATACAGTTAACAAACAAACTACCATTGTTTTAAAAAGTAACAGATTGGAAAGCACTGATTTTGGTTTGGCTGACCATGTACACTAGAGATTCTTTTTGGACATTTCATCATAATAACTGTGGATATACAAACTAGAAATTGTATAGCAATGAAGCTAATCTTTTTTTTTTTTTCACTTTGGCATGTGGTATCTTTTTTCCCCGATACTCTGTATTCTTCCAAAAATATTATATAATATATACTTCTTCATATGTATTTGTTCTAATCCACTTTTAAAATGTTTTGAAAACTTTAGTTGAAAACTATTTATGCAATATTCTGAAATCCATATTTTCAGAATAGATTTAATATTTAGAATATTGCTACATTATTCAAATATTCATTTCTCATAACAAAATACTGGAACGTTTTAAACCTAGTCAATTAAATAGAGTGTAAATTTTTACAGTGTTTTGGGGGAATAATTTTATTTATCTATTTGAGACAGGGTCTGGCTCTGCTGCCCAGGATGGAGTGCAGTGGTACGATCTTGGCCCACTGCAACCTCTGCCTCCTGGGCTGAAGCCATCCTTCCACCTCAGCCTCGCAAGTAGCTAGGACTAGAGGTGTGTACCACCACACTTGGCTAATTTTTGTATGTTTTGTAGAGATGGGTTTCACTGTGTTGCCCAGGCTGGTCTCAAACTCCTGACCTCAGGCAATCCACCACCTCGACCTCCCAACATGCTGGGACTTCAGGCATAAGCCATGGTGCCAGCCAGGATAATATCATAAATTTAAAATGTACACACTTAGCCTGGTATTTTCATTTGTTGAAATTTTCTTACTGAGCCATTCCTGCAGGTACATACATGGAGGTTCACTGCAGCATTGTTTATGGGTACCTACCCAAAGGCAATGAAATCATTATATCAAAAAGATACCTGAATTTGTGTGTTCATGGCAGCACTACTCACAACAGCAAAGAGATAGAATCAACCTAAGTGTCCTTCAATGGAGGAATGGATAAAGACATTTCCTTTTGGGTAGGTACCTAGTTAGTGGGATTGCCAGGTAGTTCTATTTTTAGTTCTTTGAGAATCTCCATACTGTTTTCCATAAAGGCTGTACTTTTTTTTTTTTTTTTTTTTTTTTTTTGAGATAGAGTCTCGCTCTGTTGCCCAGACTAGATGGAGTACAGTGGCATGATCTCGGCTCACTGCAACCTCCGCCTCCCAGGTTCAAGCTATTCTCCTGCCTCAGCCTCCCGAGTAGCTGGGATTACAGGTGTGCGCCACCAGGTCTGGCTAATTTTTTGTATCTTTTAGTAGAGATGGGGTTTCACTGTGTTAGCCACTAACACAGTGGTCTTGATCTCCTGACCTTGTGATCCGCCTGTCTCGGCTCCCCAAAGTGCTGTGATTACAGGCATGAGCCACCATGCCCGGCCAAAACAATGTAATTTTTAAACAACTGCATGGAATCTGTTTTATGGATGTACATGATTTATTCAGTCACCTCTTGTGCAGGGCATTTGTTTTCTTTCCTCCCCTAACCTTTCCCTGGCCCATCTTGCCCCAATCCTGATTTTCTTTTTATAAACAATGCTGCAATGAACCTCCACGTATGCACCTGTAGGAATGCTTCAGTAAGAAAATTTCTTTATACATGGAATACCACTAAGTCATAACCAAGAATAAAATCGTGCATTTTGCAGCAACATGGGTGGAACTGGAAGTCACTATCCTAATTGAAATTACTCAGAAACAGAAAGTCAAATACTGAGTGTTCTCACTTATAAATGGTAGCTAAACAATGGGTACACATGGACATATGGAATGGAATAATAGACACTGGAGACTCCAAAATGTGGGAGTCTGGAAGTGGGGTAAGGGTTGAAAAATGACCTATTGGGCACAGTCTGCTATTCGTGTTATGGGTACACTAAAAACACAGACTTTACTTACCACCACGCAATACATGCAGGTAAGAAATCTACACTTGCACCCCTAAATATATCAATATAAAAAAATTTTAAGTTACTTTCATCAGTTTTAAGAGATCCTAGATTGTAAAATGTATCTTGATATAATAGATGTTAAAAATTGGGAAAAATACCTGTGGACATGGTTATATATCATAATTATCAGATGACCCCGATCTCAGGGATGGTGAAGTGCAAAATATAAAGCAAAGTGTAGCTTAGATCAATGATACAGAGTTCAGTTATAAACGCTGTTGGATATAAATATATTAATATACAGAAATGACTAATATAAATATATAATGATAATTAAAGTGTAGGAAAATGCTAGGATGATAAAACCCAACTGTCAAAAGTGAGTGTCTTTAAGGAGCAGAGTTCAATTATGATGGCATAGGTGGAGGGGAATATAACCTCTTTGACTATTTTAATACTTTAGGAGGAATACATGTGATTTGTGGAAAAAATTAGACAATGAAAAACCACTGCATAAGTACAAAAGATTTGAGGTAGTATAGCATTGTGAGAAAATGACTCAAAAGCCTCACTGAACTCACATTAACAGTGATTTCACTTTTGTCTCCCCGTGGCATCTGCTTCCAGGGCCCGAAACAACCAGTAAAGCTAGTAATTAGCCTCTTGCTCTACCTACATCCTCCCAGCCCTTGCAACAACCCAAGACAGATGTAGACGCCTCCATTTCACAAATGAGCTGTACAGGGTGAAGTTTTTTTCCCCTGGTCATGCAGCTGCTATGGCAGTGCTGGATTCCAGACTCAGCGCCATCTGGCCCAGTTCTGCCCTCTCTCCATTCTGGGCCTGCTATCATTGCCATCTAGTGCTTTGCGTATTTGCTCTTTATCCTTGGCTATTCATTTTCTTCTTACGGGAATTCCCAATTATTTTCTCTTTCATGCTACATTGGTTTTCAGCTATTTCTAAACTGGAAAGCTAATTTATTATATAGCTTGAAAGAAATATTCTAATTGAATTCACTAAAATTAATGCATTTCCTCTTTTCAAGCAATTTTTCCCCTCTCGACTGTTCTGAGAATATATTCATAATAAACTCCTTTGCTTTCTACTTGCACATGATCCTTCTACCTTTAACAAGTCAACTTTACAAAAGGATACACTGAACACTTTGGAGTGCTTTCCTTTAATGAGAAGGTGCTATGACAGTAAAAAGGGAAATTGGCAGTCAGTGCACAACTCAACGGTCACCAGACAGCCCAGCCAGGAAGCACGAAGCCAGCACCTTCCAGGCCTCCTCCAAACTGGGAGAGGGGATGAAACTGGGAGCTTAGCCTGTCTCATCTTTTCCAGTTGGCCAAAGGTTTAAACCCAGATAGATCTAGAACTTGAAAGGAAAGGAGATTTGTTGAAATATTTCTTCGATTACTTTCTAAATCCTTCCCTTTTTGTTCTAACCCGTTTCTTATACCTCCATATACAGAGGTTGACATGAAAATTTGGACTTTGACCCACAGTGATTTTCTACCGTCTCTAATATACGTTTTGGTCCAAGTAGAAACTGTTAGGAATGAGAAGAATTGTAGTAAAAAATGAACTGCCAGGAAATATAAATTCTAAGCCTATGCCACTGATTGCTAAGTTATGTTTCTTTGGGTCATTTATCATTCACTGGGGAAATGGAATGAGGGCTTCAAAAATTAATGACAGGGTTGGGAGTGGAGGTAAACAGGAGCGAAATGTTTATGCAATCCTGCCCTACACACACACACACACACACACACACACACACACACACACATAATGAAAGTAAGATATCAGGAGTGAAGGCGAAGATATGGAAGAGAAACGTCAGGATGCAAAGGAGGTGAGATGAACTTGTCCCCAAAGGCCTCCTGCAGAAGGAACTGGATATGGGCTCACCTGAATCCTTCATGGGGCAGAGGGCACACTGCATGCCCCAGGCCTCTCCATACAGACAGCAGCACTCAGTGTACGTCGTCTGCTTGCCCACAAGAGGCCGGCTACACACGTACTCATCACTCAGATGTTCCCAGCACAAATCTTGGTAGACATCAGTTTCTTCTATTTGTTCTGAAAGGGAAAACATAGTTCCATGAAAATTGCACAGTTATTCCTATTTATAAACACTGTGTTGGAAGCCAGCAAGTCTCCAAGCTTCCATCTAAGAGTGACTTCCAAGTAAAAGTCTGAATCCAGTCTGGTCTTTGAATGGATCAATTCTCTGTCATCTCCAACTGGGTGTCATTCCATCAGCTGAAATTCCACCTGCCCATCCGGTCCCAACACAATACTTCTCTCTACAGCTTCCTACTGTTATATACAATGCCCACTATTTTGCCTATCCGTCATAAACCTGATGGGCTTCTCATTCTTCTAATCTTCACTTTTTCATTTACTCCTGTCAAACCCTACCATTTCTTTCCACGTAACAGTTATTGAATTCACGCCTTCTCATCCATTTAATCTGCCAAAGCCCTGGACCAGTGACACTTCATCCTGGAGTCTTTAATTCCTACCTTTCAACTGACTTCATCCAAAGCAGTCTCCTGAGGCGAATGATAGATGATGCCAATTATCAGCAGCTTTTTGCCAATTATCAGTAGCATCAGGGATGACAGGAGTTTCTGTCAGTGGACTTCTGGGCTCTCCACCACCTTGTTGAACTCCACCCTCTGCTCTGCTGAGCCTTATCCACTCCCTCCACTCTGCTGAGCACACCTAATTATCTTTCCCTGAATTACATTTCCCTCAGCTGCCTTTGCAGGTTAGGGATGATGAACCCTCAGCCATGGAACAACCCCGCCATCTGCTCAGCCACTCCAGGGTCCATACTTAATGAGTATGTCCAGGCTATTAAATCTCTTGCATACTGATGATATGCATCTTGTTATTATTTCTGTAAGTATCTCATTTTAGTTATTTCAAAATACCCAAGGAATTCATTTTTTCTATTTTCCAATGGTTCACAATTTTAGTTAAAAGGAAAACCTTATGATATTTACTTGGACACAGGTTTGCATCTCCTGGAAACATACCGTTTGACTCAGCCGGTCTTATACATCTTTTTTCTGATGCATCCAGGACCATGGGGTGAGTACAGAAGCAGTTGTAAGAGCCCTCTGTATTAACACACTGGCCATCAATACAACTACTGGGGTCTTGACATTCATCCATATCTTAAGAGAAAAAAAATATTACTAAAGAAAATCAGCCATCAGTTGTACCTCATACACTTACCAAACTTGACACATTGCTCTATTTAGTCCAGATTCCAGGGGCTGCCACTTTTAATTAACCACACATTATCATCCAAAAGAGAGTGGCTCTGACTATAAAAATGTAAGCTGCTCAGACTGAAAAACAACATTGCTGCTGCTGCTGACATTAAATAAGGAAAGAAAACATCGATGAACAGGATATGCTTAGAAATTTAAGATAAAATGGCTCTTTATGATAACTTTTAAAATTATTGCCTTTTGCTATGTTTTTCTGCCTAGTATATATGGTTTTCTGCTTAAGCATTAAAGTCTGGGTCAGGATTTAAAATGGCTCTCACTTGCACAGTATGAGTGATGAAACAGGAGGTGCCACAGACCAAAAGAACACTTCAGTTATACCAGTGGCCTGAATTATAATTCCACAGTGAATATTAACTCTTTGTTTGAAATACATTCAAACAGTAGAATGGAGGTGGTTTTTTTTTTTTTTCCTTAAATTGCGGTTAAGAAAAGATCCCTAAAACATTTACACATCTTTTCAACATATGATTTAGATTCAAGGAAATTGTTTTTACTACATAGCATAGTTATTTTTTCCATCTGTATATTTTCACAGTACACCATACTATATCCCCTTAAAGCTTACCAAAGCACTGCAGTTTCACAGGATCGTAGTATGTCCCTTGCTTACAGTAGCATTCATACCCAGGCCGAGTGTTCAAACAGAAACCATTTTTGCAGATTTCTTGTCCAAAAAGTAGGCATTCATCTGCATCTATTGGGAAAAAATTGAGAAATACAAAAGGAGTTAGGTTTGATCTTTCAATTAAAAGAGTATAACCAGATTTGGGGCTTTAAGTTAGATATTATAATATTTATATTCCAAAGAATCCTACAGAAACAGCAATATTCTTAAAATAAGGCCTAATTGGCAGGCATAAAAACATAAACAGATGTAGTTTGTCTGTGATATTTGAGAAGCAATGGCCAAACCATTATTGGAGAAGTGTATTTGTAAATATGGTTTCTGAGATGCTACCTCATATTTGATGAAATGGTCTATGGTTCCATAGTGGCATCAACAGAAGGATATATACCTTTTAAGAAACGTGTTCTATAATGTATATTCTGGCCCATTCACTAGTTGAGATGTAAAACGTTTCCAAGAAGGTTTGGTGGAACTTGAATGCAAGTCTTTCTTGATAAAAGAAAGCACAATTTGCTAAGGGGGTTAGCAGACCCATTCCCCCATAGAATTAACAGTTTGCTATCTCAGTTTACTCAGTGATAAATTAGAGACAATAGGAACATCTACCTAATAAGAGTGGAAGGATGAAATGAGATAATCCATGGCTAGGACTCAGTATATACTCTAGCATAAGCAGATACTCAAAAGTGTTATCTGTTGCTTTTACTGCTATTATTAGCATTAGTTCTAGCATTTTAGAGCTAATGTCATCTATTCCTCATTTTACAACCTGAAGACTCCATAGAGGATTTGCTTAAAGTTACACAGATAGAAAATGGCAAAGCCAAGCCTAGAACATACGGCTGGTTGGATCTGAATCCAATCTTCCAACCATTAACAGCACTGCTAAAATAGGAAGAGGAGGAATTTATTTTCATATAAAAGAGAAGATGAATTTATGGTGAAATCAGAGCTCTGTACCTTAATATGAAGGGAGATTTAACGACATCCCTGCAAAAACATAGTAATGTATATTTGTGAATTTGGAAACCATTCAACGCGTATTATAAACCAAGTCTTCTCATTATTTAATTGGACCAAATCATAGATGTATTTAAAAAAACACAAATGGAATTTCTTATCCAGCTACTGAATTACACCATATTATTCAAACACTAGTTTTCCAAAATTGACAATAAAATGATTTTATAGTCTGTTTCCCAGCTACTTAGCAGTCTTCAGTATTAAACTATAAAGGAAAAAAATAACTTTGTATATAAAAGGTAATATCTCTATCATGAAAATGTCAAAAGTGAGTGGTTAATGAGGAAATATTCATACATGTGGATATTCACCAACATTAAAAGGCTGCACATTTATTTTAGAATTACATAATAGTAGCATTAAATATATAAAACATGTCTACTCTGGTTGTCTTCTCTTCCATTTCTCATTATGAACTTGTGGCCACTGGTAAAAGGCCCCACAACAGTAGGATAAAGTCTAAAAATACAAGAACCTTAGCTTTGTTGATGACCATAAAGACAAATAGTGGTCAAATTTATATGATCATAATTTATATGATTTCTATTAAGCATCTAGAATAAAATAATATATTTAGTAAGTATGTACTAGGTACAGAATTTGTTAAGTACTTTCAGATACATTATCTTATTTAATCCTTATCATAACCTTTGAGAAATTATTCCTATCTCAGGGATGAAGAGATAGAAACTCAGAAGTTCACCTCCCAGTGTCTATTTCCCAGCATCATACAGTTTGTGTTCTGACTCCAAGTCCATGGGGACTTTCTTTTAATGGTAGGATTAAGGACTTTGTAATCAGTTTTCATGACTAAAAAGAACTCTAATTCTGTGAAACCCAAGCCATGCGTTCACCTGAGTATCTCACATATATACAATGTGTTGAAAATTTGTTTCCACTTGATTCTGACCTTTATAGTTCTCACCACCAGCTTCCGAAGAGGATTCTCCAGCAGGCACAAAACCTTTCCCTTTGGGACACATTTCAGTGAACTCAGCTGATTTTAGAAGAGACAAAACCAAGAAAAGAAATAAGTTGAAAAGAAAAAAAAAAGAATCAACATCTTCCATGAATGCATGTTTCAAGTTCAGTTTTGCTTTCTCAGACTTGGTAACTTTAAGGCAATTCCAGCAAATAAATTTAGTACAATCTCAAAAAATTATGGATTAAGTGCAAAGAAATCTAATGACTTCATAGATTTTCTTACACTTTTAATTAAAAAAACCTCCAAGTTCACTCATATTTTCTTATTCATGCTTTACTTGATATTATAACTACTATTTTTCCATGACTGTGATGTCTAGTTTCTTAAAGGTTTAATAAGAATCAATTACACAAAATCTTAGCTTCAATACACAAACTTTAGTTACGAATAATGCTGTATCATTATTAGCAGCAAAGATTGATTTTAATTTTAAAGTGGAATAAAACTGAATTAACTTTCTGCCAAAATATCACACAGAACCTGAGTGTCACAGTACACTCTGATGAAGAGAAGTTCAAGGATTCATATTAAGATGGGATGCGGGTGCTGGATCTAGCGCTGAATGAAACTCACTATGTGGTAAGTCGCCTTGAGTTGGCTGTGGGAGTGAGTGTCATCATTTCAAGGCCCAGGGACACCATATGACCAAACACAAGTGTGACTCGACCACTCAGCAGATTCTTACCAGTTCCCAAGACCGGGCAGGGGAAGATTTCACAGTTATCTCCCCATCCCGCACCCGATGTACAGCAGCATTCTTGTTTCGTGACATTGGGGGCCAACACATTATCACAGAGACTGGCGTCATTGAGATTATAGTAGCATTCTTTCTTTTCTTCTTTGGGTTGATCTACATCTAAATCTAAATGGAGTAGAGAAGGTAAAGAGTGACAATAGGACACATCAGAACTACCTAACACAACTCGTAGAGAATGCAATGGGTGAAAGAGTGACCGTGTCAATAGCATTTGCTTTATAGAAAATGCTTTCCACTTTCAGTGTCAGATTCTTCCACTTTGAGATAAAAATGCACTTGAATCCTGAGTTTTGGTGGAATTCTAACATACCCCAAGAGTGTAAATCTGTCAAAACCATTTCCTTTTACGTGAACCAATTATTTTATTATTGTAGATTTGGCTGTGAGTAGAGTTTCCATATCTGCTTTTCTTGCCAAATATAGGGCCATTTGTTACTGAGCTATAACACCTACTTAAATCAATAAAAATTTTCCCCAACACTTGACCAGGGGTCTGAGCCCACACATAATATTTAACCCTTAGGTAGTTATTTGAATCAACCATGCTCCCAATCTCTTCTGAAGACTGCACAGAAGAAGATAACTAGGAAAATACTGCTGTAACCTGGAGCCTATTAAATAACCTTTCATCACTGAAAATCTAACTACTTAAATTGTTGCAAATATATGACTTTGAATGAAATAATGAGTGCCAGCTAAGCCTCAGGGTAGAATTTCAAATCTGGGTTCTAGTCCCAGCTCAAGTGCGTCCTAGAGGAAAACATATTCTAACAGATTCAGCTTAACGCTCTGTGTGATAAAACACGAAGGAGATGATATGAAAGAATACAAACGATAAGAACAAAATCCACCCACTTTCAGATAAGGAAACAGATTGAATTCGATCAGATATGAAGTCTTTGAACAAGTCTGTGCTTTTAGAAAATGATCACTATTTTGTGACTAGACTTGGAAAGTAGTCACACCCCTTCTCTCCTGTATGCTATAGAGTTCAAATTACTGCCTATGATCCAGTTTGAATTTATTAACTGTTTTTATTTAATGCAACATCAAATAAGAAGCTGACTACTGTCATAATAATTACTTAGATTAATTCTAATGAAATATTGTCACTAGAACTCTACTACTTCCAGATTCTTGGACTCAAACTGTAAGGTCAAAAGGAAGACATTTACTGGTGAGGGTAAGAGTTTAATGTCCGCACATACTTACACTTACCTTTGTTTTGAAGTTAGCAGATAATTGTATGAGCAGGGAAATTAAATAAATTATTTTTACAATATCTTCCTATATGTTTATTTTGGCAGGGCCTAGTTGACAGTGGGAATTTTACTAACATATTAAATAGTAAATGTGTTTCTAAAATATAAACTCATAAAATTCTATCAGAAAAGCTACTGCCCTTTCTTTCCTCTTCTGGCATTAAAAGCAAGCAAAGCAGCAAACAAACCTTGGAAATATACACTCCTCTCAGAACACAGAGTATCAGTGAGACTATAAAGATCCCTCATCTAGTTGATTCTGGCCAATTCTCTGATTATTTTGTCTTTGACAGATTTCAGCTTGGACAGTAAGTTAGCATTAACAGCTGATGACAATTTGTAAACCTAGAACAAGTGTCCAGGAAAAAACTCAAATGCTGATTTCTATGCAGCAGTTTATGAAGTGGTTTTAAATCATTTCCTCGTGTGTGAAATTGGGTAAAACCTGCCACTTTCCTCATCTGGTCTAGCTTGCTTCAAGTGTGCAGAGGACTGAAATTCACTTTGTGCACTCTTGACGGAAAGGATCTTCGTTAGAAGGGCCTTCGAGCTCTTAGACATGGAATTACTTGGGAAAACTAAGAGTCGTATTTTAAATTGTTACTAAATCAATTATGAACCCTACAGAAAATTTTATAATCTCTCCCTCAACACAGTGAATAAATTGTCAGCCTGTTACTACTACCAATTCTGCTCAATTATTTTCTTCAGCTGGTCCAAAAATGTAGCTAGCTATTAATAAATAATAGTGAGAAATACAAATCAAAAAAGCAACAGGGTTTTGGTAATCAGGTTTATTCTATGGTTTGTGCTAAAAGAAGGCTCAATTTTTTTCCCCTCATGTACAAAGTTGTAAGTATGTCATGGTGTTTATTACAAAATGGAATACTTGTAATAAGGCCTCAGTGAAGATTATACTCACAGGTAATTAGAAACTATAGGCTTCTCTTGAGTCAAAGCATGTCAAAATTTATAAATATATATGAATTTAAAATCTGAAATATATTTATATATAATTTTATGTATTTTAAACACACACACATATATATAGACAGATACATATATGGTAAACATTGTTTTGTTTACTAAAACGTTTGTTACACTCACTCATAAAAACAAAGAAAATAAAACAATCTTTGCCTTTTTGGGGAAAGAAGCAGATTACTTCCCATAAGGGAAATAATCAACAATATAATTGTAATTATTCAGGTTTTACACTGGTTGTTAAAAGTTTTGGTCTTATTTTCTAAGACGTTTGAAAGTTCAATGTTTATACAGCTGAAACTGAGGGTTAGTCAGGCCCTCATCTGTGTTTGGAAAGAAATTCAAATTCTTTTTTAAAAACTAGTCCACAAAAGTCATTCTGGGAAAAGCTACAATTTCCCTATCTTCCTAGTCTTTAAGTAATTAACTTCCTAGAGCATTTTTCCATTGGGATAAAACTCTGGTCAGTAAATATGTGATAATGTAATTTCTTAAATAAATTCTTGTAAGCGTTTAGTTCATTGCTGCCGGGGTGGAGGGTTTCTATATTGGAAACTAATTTTAAAAGATCAAATCAATAGTCATAGAAAGTGCCAAGTATTAAAAAAAATGAATCTTCTTTTTCTTAATGATATTATGAATAAGATTAGCTGTACTACATATCTCATGCCACAGACTTCTAAAAAATATATGAATCCTCCTTCAGACTTCTAAAAAATATATTAATCCTCCTTCAATATTTTCAGATTTGAGTTTTCAATTTGCATTAAGAGGTTGGCTTCACATTTGCATAAAAAGATCAAGTTTTTCATATTTTATTCTAGAGGTGTGGCTGGTAACAACAAGAAAGTTTGGTTTTGGACATTTTCTATGTTTTTTTCTGAGGGAACGTTTACAGAGGACTTTTCATGTGACCCATAGGGTGACTATATGAGATAGAAGGTGCTGGTAAATACAGCGTCCTCAATTCCCAGAAGAGAAAACTACTGTCGCTTTCAAGTGGCCTATGTCTACTGCTTTCCCCAAAACCCTTCTTTGGAGCTCAGGTTCTTATCTCACATAGCATGGGTTTGTTCTGCTTTGCCCTTTATTCTTTGTGTTTTTGTTGTTTTCATCTTTGAGATAAATGGGAAGAGGGACACAGATAATCTCTGCTGCTGGGGGTTCAGCAACAAGGCCACAAATAGTGCAATCATGTCCCCTGGCTCTGAATAGGAAGGAGTAGGTTTGAGCTGAAGACACCACCTATAAAGAGCCCCTTCTGGGAGCTCCTCCTGTCTTGGTTCATCAGCCTAAAGAGGGTGTGGGCCATTTGCTTGTAGGGCCATTTCCATCTTTAGTCTTTCCCCATAAATGTCTAATCTTAGGAATTACTGTTGGGATGAGAAAATCTACAACAGGTAGCTGGTCAAAGTGGATATGAGCTTTTTAAATGGGCTCTCCCTTTCCATTTACAATGTGTTCTGAAGGTTTTTATGAGCTAATCCTCTCTGAACCTTTTGGAACAGTCAGAATTACTACAATGACCCAAGAGTAACACTGCTAATACACATCAATAAATAGTTACCCCCAAAGAAACAGCTGCCTGTAGTCCTGAAAAGAGATCAATGGATAAAACTCTGTGCATATGATGATGTTCAATAAATTACTTTCAGCAGAATTACCCAGGGCACTTTACTTCCTTTCTTATTTTAAAATGCTACAGGTATTAACGTTTTAGTGAGAAAGGATTCTTTAATATTTCAAGGAGACATAAAGGAAAACTTAGAAATTCATATGCTTTTGTTTTGAGTTTTCTCATACAAGAACTTGGAAAATGAGAAATGTGTTTTTCTTTTTTTTTTTTTTTGAGACAGAGTCTCACTCTGTTGCCCAAGCTGGAGTGCAGTGTTTCAATCTTGGCTCACTGCAAGCTCCGCCTCCTGGGTTCATGCCATTCTCCTACCTCAGCCTCCCAAGTAGCTGGGACTACAGGTGCCCACCACCATGTCCGACTAATTTTTTGTATTTTCTATAGAGACGAGGTTTCACCGCTCAATCTCCTGACCTCGTGACCCACCCACCTTGGCCTCCCAAAGTGCTGGGATTACAGGCATGAGTGACCTCGCCCGGCAGACATTTCTGATCTTAAAGCTTGAAACTTAACATTTGTCTTATCTGAGTTCCTTTCTCAGGAAATGACCTTCAGGCCTCTTAAAAAAAAGTATCAAAGAACGGAAACTCACCAGATCACCACATCCTGACATGAGATGCTGATCCCTGATTCATCATGATGCTTTCCCTTTCCCCTTCCCTCCCTTGCTCTTGTTTTCTTATACATTGTTACATTTCTTCCCCGTTACATAAACCCCTAGTTTTAGTCCATCAGGGAAGTGGATTTGAGACTGAGCTCCCATCTCCTTGGCCATAGCACCCAATTAAAGCCTTCTTCCTTGGCAATACTTGTAGTCTCAGTGATTGGCTTTCTGTGCAGTGAGCTAGAACCTAGACCAAACCCCTGGTGTTCAGTAACAGAAAGTGGATAACTTAAGATGGTAAAACATGTTAAAGCAGTCAAAGTGAAGTTTAGAAAAAAAAGCACAAGAGTAAAAACACTTAAAAGAGGATCTCTCCACATAGTTCTTGCTCTTAAAGAGGTCTTAAGGAGTGAACTGGAGGCTTTACTCCCAGGACACACACGCACACACCTAGGCCTCACTGCACAGGGATGGGTAGACAAGGCTATCAGGGAAGGATGCCTGGTGGAGCTGACATCTAGTGAAGGCATTATAAGAGAATGGAGAAAATGAGCCAGGGACAGTGAGAGGGTGAGGAGAGGAGAAAGTCAGGGATATTACTATAGAGTGGAAAAGCAGGGAGAAGAAAAATGAGCAGAAATGGATGAATGAAGGGGCTCCTGAAAGCCAAATAAAGTACCGTGGGCCCAGCCCTCTGTATCCATGGGTTTCACATCTGTGAATTCAATCAACTGCAGATCAAAAATATTTGAAAAAATAAAAAGCATACAAAAACAAATAATACAAACAAAACAACAGTATAGAGTAACCATTTACATGTCATTTATATAGTATTACGTATTATGAGTCATCTAGGGATGATTCAATGTATACAGGAGGATGTGCATATGTTATATGTAAATACTATGCTGTGTTCTATCAGTGACTTGAGCATCCATGGATTTTGGTATCAGTGGGGGCCCTGGAACCAAGCTCTCTTAAATACCAAGGGACAGCTGTACTGCAGAGAAAGAAAAACGAGAGAAGAGTACAGAGTCAGAATAGGAAGCACATATGGAGATGGGGGAATGAGCAGATGTCACACAACACAAGCCTGTAACATTCCTGACACTCAGGCATCATGAGGGCCTGCAAGGATAAATGCATGAGTAAAGCAAATCCGAAGTGACACACAAAGTGTATGAAAACGTTTAAAAGGAAATGCACAAACCATTCCTCTTCAGGTTTAGTTTATGGCAAGTTCTAGGATCCAAAATGCATTTCTAATGCAACATTATGGGTATATCTTGTAGTATTAAGACCAGCCTGGGCAACATAGTGAGACCTTGTCCTACAAAAAAATTTTAAAAACAAGCTGTGCATGGTGGTGTGGGCCTGTAATCCCAGCTACTCAGGAGGCTGAGGTGGGAGGATCACTTAAGCCCAGCAGGTCAAGGCTGCAGCAAACCATGACCATACCACTACACCACTCCTGCCTGGGCAACAGAGCGAGATCCTGTCTCAAAAAATAAAAATAAATGAAGGTACAATGGTGTGTGTGTGTGGTGTGTGTGTACAGTTTTAGTTTGTCACTTTGATTGATATGTCAGGTCATTAAAACACTGACACCTCTTTATCAGAAACTCAGATATGACTTTAGGTACTATCTATAGCAAGCAGAAAATCTTATAAAAGCAGTTTGGCTTTTATACCAAAAAGATGATACCTTCTCATTATCATCGCTGGATGTGGGAAGAAACTTGACTCAGTATTTTTTTAAAAAACAAATGAATGTATTTTCCTCAGCCTTACCTACATTTACGGTATAGATCCATTACAAATACACAATAGGACCTCAGGAGTTTTATGGCCTTTTACAATATTTGCATTATAAATACTGTGGTCTTACTTTCTTTAATATTTTTTTCCTACCAAAAGTCTTTTTTTCCAATCAGAAATAATGTTTATAAAACTCTTTCAATGTTAAATTTCTTTAACAGGTTAACTAAACACATTTTAAAAAACAGACTCTGCCACATATAACAGTTGACTGATTGTTACATGTGGTTTCCTGCCTTTAAAAAATGTGTACATGCACAGCCGGGCACGGTGGCTCACGCCTGTAATCCCAGCACTTTGGGAGGCTGAGGTGGGTGGATCATGAGGTCAGGAGATTAAGACCATCCTGGCCAACATGGTGAAACCCTGTCTCTACTAAAAATACAAAAACGAAATTAGCCGGGCATGGTGGCGGGAGCCTGTAGTCCCAGCTACTCAGGAGTCTGAGGCAGGAGAATGGCGTAAACCCGGGAGGCAGAGCTTGCAGTGAGCTGAGATCACGCCACTGCACTCCAGCCTGGGCAACAGAGCGAGACTCTGTCTCAAAAAAAAAAAAAGTGTACATACACAAAACCTGTAGTGTACCTTTCTAGGAAGGGAACAGGGATCCTGTTTGAGTTCAATTGTCAGAACTACCAAGATGAGTCCAGTGGGGAGACATTCTTTTTTTCTTTTAATTTAATCTCTTCCAATTTAACTCAAGCAATCTGAAGCAGCGCTTCTTACATGGAAGTGTGAACAGACATTTCCTTACTTAAGTGTGCCCCTATTAAATCTTTGAAAAAATGAAAAATTATTTTTATTCTGTAGAAGTAGCTAGGAATGGGGGGGATGGGTTATTAAAGGGACATGTGCTTCTAATGTGGAGAGGCAATTTATTCAACAGTTAGTGAGTGTCTACCATCCATCAGGCATCGTGCTAAGCACTGAGCTGTTTTGCAGTGGATGCAGAGAGAATAAGATTCAGAGACTGTTAGTCACAAAAATAAGGCACGTGGAGAGCAGAGAGGCAGAATCCCGTAATTCCACCTTGGGGATTTGGGGAATGTGTGACAACTTGGTGAGAGTCGAGCAGACTTTTAAAAAGGCTTGAGAGATATTTCAGGAGAGGCTAACAAGAAGACAGGCACAGTGGCTCACGCCTGTAATCCCAGCACTTTGGAAGGACAAGGCAGGCAAATCACTTGAGGTCAGGAGTTCAAGACCAGGCTGGTCAACATGGCAAAACCCTGTCTCTACTAAAAATACAAAATTAGGTGGGCATAGTGGCACAGGCCCGTAATCCTTGCTACTAGGGAGGTGGAGGCACAAGAATCACTTGAACTCAGAAGGTGGAGGTTGTGGTGAGCCACGATCACGCCACTGCACTCCAGCCTGGGCAATGGAGCAAGAGCAAAGTCATCATCTTGGGAAAGCATAATTATTCGGGGTAACCATGAGCAGGGCATGGGCTTGGATGTAGGTATGGGGAGTGTAGGACAGAAAGCTAAACAAGCAGGTTACATTACAGAGGATAAAGGATATTGCTACCCTGCTAATGCATTTGGACTTCATGCTATAAAGCAGTGGCAAGCAGTTGAAAGACTGAACGATTTAAACCCAGATCTGTGTTTTGAAAACATTAACTCTGGCAGCAGTGTGGAGCAGGAATTGATGAGAGAGGCAGGGAGAGAAGGCAGGAGGCTACTGGAATGATCCAAGTAAGTGATGCTGGAAGACTGACCCAGGGAAGCAGCATCCAGAGCAGGGAGAGATTTGAAGAGCACCCTGAAGGTAGAACTGACAGGATGTTATGATAGACTGCTTGGATGACGAATGGGGAGACAAAAAATGTATGACTTCAGAATTTCTAGTATTGATGTCTGGCAATTAATAAATAGACACGGCTGGGCGCGGTGGCTCATGCCTGTTATCCCAGCACTTTGGGAGGCCGAGGCAGGTGGATCACAAGGTCAGGAGTTCACGACCAGCCTGACCAACATGGTGAAATCCTGTCTCTACTAAAAATATAAAAATTAGCCGGGTGTGGTGGTATGCACCTATAATCCCAGCTACTCAGGAGGCTGAGGCAGGAGAATCCCTTGAACCCGGGAGGCAGAGGTTGCAGTGAGCCAAGGTCATGCCACTGCACTCCAGCCTGGGCGACAGAGCAAGACTCCATCTCAAAAATAAAAATAAATAAATAAATAAATAAACAGACACAAGTAGAGGAAATGGTGATTAATTTAGGTTTGAATAACTGTCAGCCAGAGAGGCTTACAAGACACCCTGGAAGACAAAGTCCAATAGGCAGCTGGAAATAGGAGCATGACACTCAGAACACAGGTCGAGGCAGAAGATATTTACTTAGCAGGCAACATCATATAAGTAACAGTTGACTCCAAAGCAGATAAAACATCCCAGGAGAAAAACATAAATAAGAAGAGAGCTAGGCATGCAACTGCCTGGGATGTTATTATTTAAGGAATGGGCAGGAGAAGAGGAATCTGAGAATGAGACAGGAACAGACTCGTCCAAGAGGCAGGAGAATGCAGGGAACAGTAATGTCGTGAAATCAATCACAGGGCAAAGATGGGGGAAAAGATGAAAAACCAGTGTCAAATGTTTCAGAAGACGACTCTGGGATGAGACTAAAGAGTTTAGTACATAGAAGCTCACTGACGGCTCACTTAGATGAAAAGTCAGAGGGCCTGATTTCAGTGCACTGAAGGTCAAATGGAAGATGGTTCTGCTGAGGCAGGGGAATATGGATGTCCTTTCAGAGTCCAGAGGTCAAGATGGTGATAGATATCGGATGGTGATACTGCAGGGGACTTTCTTTTTGATTTATTTTGTATTTGCCAATTTTCTATGATTAATGTGTATTATCTTAATAATGAAAAACAAAATGAAAAAAGCCAATTTTGAGAAGAATTTGGTGTCTTGGTGTCCTCAGCCCTAAAAGTAGAAATGGTGAAGTGGGAAGATCCCTGAGCTGGGTTCCTGAACCAATTCTGCCATTCATTAGCTATATAACCTTAAGAATAACATTTAAGATGTTTCTCTGGGCCTCAGTGTCTTTACCTATAAATAAAAAAAATTGAGCTGGAAAAATCACTAAGGTGGTTTCTAAATGCAGAAGTCTAGGATATAGTTCATGATGTGGGAATAAGATCCCAAATGTATTAGCGAAAACTGATATTTAAAGAAACCCTATGATAAACTGTTGAGTAAAGTGAAGAATTACTTTATAATACAACGAATCACCCCAACCTATATGCTTTATACTTTCTGATTTTGTTTGCTTTTCTTAAAGTGAAGAATACCTATATGGATTATAATATGTATGTTTTTCATTGTGCTCTTTTCATTATACCTTCTGTTTTAAGAATAAGATTCCGTTCCTACCACAGAATTTCCTCTGTACACCAATCAAGGAAGAGAACAGCATTTTGTGGGTAAGGTCTGAAGGCTGCAGTTGCCAAGATTAAATATTTACTGCTTCCCTTAGAGTGCCCAAAGACATAAAGTTTTTATTGAGCAATTATCACAGGCACTAAGGAAATAATAGCATCAGACTATATTTTATATCCATACCTCCTTAAATGTGATGAGTGGCCTGGTAGGGACTTTTTTTTAGTTACTTCTTTTTCAGATGCTTTTAGGCAATGCACAGCAATGTAAACTAGTGGCCAAAGGCCCAGGCAGTCAAAAACATTAAGGCAGACCTAAAAAATACACATGTGGGAAGCAAGAAAGTTTAGAAATAAAAACCCTAGGGCATGAGCATTCCGAAGTACCTTAAAGGTTCATCTGGGACAATACCCTGCTGGAAGTGGGTGCTCTTCTGCCAGTGGGTATCCCACCTGTTCTTGGATGCCTTTGCGGGAAGCACTCCAGTATTTTGTGAGGCTACTTTTTGCTGACTAGCTCTTGTTAGTTATTGGAAAGCTCTTCCGGATACTGACCTGAAATCTGCCTTCCTAATATCCTACGCCATTGCCCTAGTTCTGTCTTCAGTATGATACCACATCAGATTATCATTGTTGGAATGAAGATTGTCCTGGGGGAGTTTTACAGCTGAATAAAAACGTGATAGCCTATGCTAGAAATCTATCTTCCCCTTCCTAAGCACTTTTCAGGAAGGATGAGATCTCAGCTTCAGTATATTATATATATAATGAAATTAATTTGAATCCTAGTCTAAAAACGTTTATTTATATTTGGCCTAAAATGTTTTGTTCTATGGAATAGCAGATTCTTTTACTGGACAGGGTACAAACTCTCTTAACTGGCCAACATTTAACCAACTTGCTGTGTTAACTGATGTTTTCTTGCCCTCTGTAAAACACCATTGCTGATGCTCACGGAAGGGAGAATGCTCAGAGCCGGACGGCTGTTCTTGCAGAGGTCCACACACTTCTGCTCCTATAGGCTGCGCAGTATGCAAATCAAGACTCACCTAGGTATATACTCAAACATTCTGTGTCAGTGTATTGATTATTGTACTTACATAATTTAATTAAATATTACATCAACCAGTACAATATGAATGTGACTAGAAGAGCTGTTTCTAGGGCAAGTTAAAGCTTTAGAAAGATTCGATAAAGTTGATTCAGTAAAAGAAATGCTATCAACTTAGGTGTGGACAAGACAAGTGTAAAAAATTGAGAAAACTGTAAAATCTAGAGGGATTTTACATTCCTTTGCTTTGGAAAAGGCTTTAGATTCTCCCTTCTACAAAGAAAGTGTAAGTAACACATAACAGATGGGGTTTATGCGGGATAGCCACACAAACTCCACAAATGAACCTCTACACAGAAAAAGACCATAGCCTTTCTCTTCAAAGATTGGTGCATGAATGTACTTTTTTTTTCTTTTTTCTTTTGAGACAGTCTGGCTGTGTCGCTCAGGCTGGAGTGCAGTGGTGTGATCTCAACTCACTGCAACCTCGCCTCACGTGTTCAAGCGATTCACGTGCCTCTGCCTTACTGATTACAAGCATATGCCACCACACCCGGCTAATTTTTGTATTTTTAGTAGAGACAGGGTTTCACCTTGTTGGCCAGGCTGGTTTAGAACTCCTGGCCTCAAGTGATCTGCCTGCCTCGGCCTCCCAAAGTGCTGGGATTACAGGAGTGAGCCACCGCACCGGGCCAAATGTACTTATATCCTTTGAGTTAAAAATTAAATTTAGAAGATGTTACCTTTTATGATTTCCAGTTTTTAATCACCTTTTCAAATAACTGATCAATTATTGGCTCTGATGAAATCAGACAGAAGGCTTCTGCTGAAGTTTATGGCTAAACTCAGTCTCTCAGGATACTGCTAGAAATTTTTTTTTAAATGAAGACTGTCATAAGACAGTGTTAAGACTCCATACAATCAAAGTTCACCAACAACTATACAAATTGAGGCATGATAAAAGTAAAAGCTGCCAGGAGCTATACAAATGAATAAGCTCCACTAGTTACTGGTTGGGATCCAACAATTATCTTTTTATCTTCCTCTACAGAGTGTGATCGTTGGAATATCCTGCATTTTTTCACTTAACATTGTATCACATACGTTTATCTTTATCATGACTATCTAAGCATCACGTAGGCCATTTAATGGCTATATATTATGACATATGAATTAACTCATTCAAAATAACACTATAGGTAAGGTGCTACCCTATGGAACCAAGCAAAAATAAGAAAAAGACAGTTACTTAACCAATTCTGTTAGTGGTCAACCAGATTTTTTTGTTTTTTGGTTTGTTTTTTGCTATTGTAGATCCAATTAAAATGAAAAGTCTCTTCTTTATGGAATATGTATTGTTGTGGTGGTCATTAGAATGAAGAGAAATCCTGTCACCAGTAATAACCTGTCTCTTCTCTTTCACAAAGTTTTTGAATTACAGTCTGTTCATTTAATTCTGTACCCTTCACCTTTCTATATTTAATAACTGAGGAAATATGTGTGGGTGAAAATATTTTTATATTTCATTTCCTATTACTTGCAAAGACAGCTATTTTACACAGAACAAGTGTACCCTCCAGAGGAGTAGTGAAAGCTATTATTGAAGCATGGATAACACTGACTGAGAAAGAAAAAAAATGGTCTATGTTTCATTTTACTTGGTTCTCAAAGGACCATTTGGGCCTTTGCTTTCCCTGAAATACAACCAAGCTATAGCTACACAGCACAAACTAAAAGGGTGATTGGGAAGTTGATTAATTTATCTGGAAAACAGTCCAACTCTCTATTTCAGTTTGCACAGTGACGACACAGCCTAAATCAAATTTTAAGTGAACGCAAACATAGCCACTCTCTAGGCCAAATTCTGGAAAAACACCTTAAGAATTCCAAGTGGAAGTCTTTGTAGATCCTAAGAGGCCTATATATTGCTTTTAATTTAGAGACGTGTCAAAACACATTTCTCTAAGGGCCAAGAACGTATGGAGGATTATGCAACTTAATGAGATGGTGCCATATTAAATCCTGAGCTGATAGCTCTCTAAATTTTAAGCAATCCCCAGCAAACGTCCTCATCATTTTGGATCCTTTACCTTACTGGAGGCATCTCTGGTTTGGATAGAACATTAGAGGCCATCTAGCCCAAAGAGTCATCATCCACATCTTAATTCCATTGACAAGGCAGGCACAGAAGAACATGGAAGCTTCCAGAGACAGCACTGTGTCAGGACATCTGGCTAATTATCTCACTCCCAGCATTTATCCCAAAGCTGTGTGGGTGCAGGTCTTTGAGAGGAGCCTGCCATTCCCTTGCACAGTGTCACTGGGACTTACCTGTGGAGGTCCGGGAGCGGCACTGCCCGGTCATGGGGCTGTACTCTTGATTTTCATCAGCACACACGCACAGGAAGGACCCTTCCACGTTTTCACAGAAGGCTTCACCACACACCCCACTGAGGAGTTCACATTCATTCACATCTGGAAAAGGGAGCACAGGCCAAGTGAGATATGTGTCTCATTCATGACAGCTCTCTATTTTACCAGCTGTGCCAGGGCTAATAGTGTCTTGCTGAAAAGAAGGCGATCCCCAGAGAGCAGTCAAACCCCTTCTGCTCTTTTAGGGAAGGGGTTCTTTAAGGTAGAGCTGTCAGATTTGGTCTGGACAAAAGGACTATAAAAATTTAAGACAATTCTCAATTTATTTTGTTTTGTTTTGTTTTTTTGTTTTTTTGAGATGGAGGCTTGCTCTGTCGCTCAGGCTGGAGTGCAGTGGAAAGATCTCGGCTCACTACAAGCTCCGCCTCCCGGGTTCACGTCATTCTCTTGCCTCAGCCTCTCGAGTAGCTGGGACTACAGGCACCTGCCACCACGGCTGGCTAATTTATTTTGTATTTTAAGTAGAGACGGGGTTTCACCATGTTAGCCAGGATGGTCTTGATCTCCTAACCTCGTGATCCACCTGCCTCGGCCTCCAAAAGTGCTGGGATTACAGGAGTCAGCCACTGTGCCTGGCCAATTCCCAATTTAGTTTTAAAGGACACCCTGGAATTGTACTGCAAACCTAATATGTGCCCACTGACCATCTAGTTTTATCATTCCTGACTTTTCAACATAATGAAGTCTTAAATGACCCAACACTCTACTCTCAGTTTTTTTTTTTTTTTTTTTTTTTTTTTTGAGATGGAGTCTCATTCTGTCGCCCAGGCTGGAGTGCAGTGGCACGATCTTGGCTCACTTGCAACCTCTGTCTCCTGGGTTCAAGTGATTCTTCTGCCTCAGCCTCCTGAGAAGCTGGGATTATAGGCATGCACCACCATGCCCAGCTAATTTTTGTATTTTTAGTAGAGACAGGATTTCACCATGTTGGCCAGGATGGTCATGAACTCCTGACTTCAAGTGATCCACCTGCCTCAGCCTCCCAAAGTGCTGGGATTACAGATGTGAACCACTATGCCTGGCCTACTCTCAGTTCTTAATTCAAGCAAAGTTAGAATCACCGATACTTCAGTAACCACAGAATTAAGTTCATTTAAAAAGCTTTTAAAATATACTTAAATATCTGAAAATACAGGTATTTCTCTGGTAGCCAAAGCATCCATAATTATCAATAGAATTCAGATTACATATTCCTTTGAGAAATGAAGGAGAGACCCCTATAGATACTCATCAGGCTACATTAATCATTCATGTGAAACGAATTGGTCCAATAACTAATCACTGATCTCAGGATGCCTTTTCAAATTCTGTTGATGTCCCACTGTGTAATTTCTATTTTGCTAAATGTTTTTCTTCTGTACTTAAATATACATAATTAAAATACAGTCAAGGAATCTCAGTGACAAGTACACTTTATTCAACATTTTGCAAGTACACAGCCCTAAAGAAAGGCTAATTTTATGTTTGATCTTGTCCAGTAGTGCTTTTTACCCTCTTTCCTCCTACAATATTTTATTTATGAGTATCCAGTTCAGCAAAGTACCTGAATTAAAGTCTGAAATGCTCACGTCTTATGCATTAAACATGTACAAACATTAGCTTTCATGAGCATACTTCGAAATGGTTTATACAAAGTTAAAAATTTGAGCAATTATCTAAATCATTCCAGAAAAAAAAATCATCCTTTCACCTGGTATACCCAGTTAATTGGACAAAAAGCTTATATATCTTGACTTATTTGGATAATTACCTCAGTTTTCCATTTCATTTGCATATAAAGAGACATAAATCCAATGAACTGGTTTCACTTGTGAAAAATACCATAACGTAAAGTAAAGCAGAGTTGAAATATTTAATCAACCTAGACAGTCATATTGAGACCAGAAAAACTTAAGAAATTGCCAGTTCACATTTATCAATTTTAGGTAAATGTTCAATGGAACATTGTACTTTCCAACATGTATTATTGATGTGGCTAATAAACTCGATCTCATCAGACTGCAATAATTCAATCAAGAAATATTTCCTAGCTTACTTCTGTGGGGCAGGCCTGTACGGCCTGTATGTGAGGAAGCAATGATGAGCCAGCAGTCCCAACTCCTGCCTTCATGGAGCTTATAGTTGAGTTAGGGAAATTAACAAAATATTCGAAAACGCTTTGGTGAGCGTGAGGAGTGAAAAGTTCAGACTCAGTGAAAGCATGGAACAGCAGACCTTAAATGCAGGGGTGGGTTAGAGAAATGATACTGGAGCAAATAGCTGAAGGATGAGTAGGTGATAATGGGAGAGGTGCTGACTCATCCCTGTAGCTCTACAGAACACACAGGGTAAAGTGCATATCATAGGTGCTCAGTAAATATTTTTGAAAGAATAAATACAAATACAAATAAAATGACATTTGTTGAGTTCACCAAAATGATAACAAATATCCTTCTCTAAGGGTGGTGTTTCGTGTGCCAAGCTGAAATGTCAGCATGGGTTTAGTGTGCTCATCTAGCTGGTTAGAAATGAACATTAAGCAGCCGGGCGTGGTGGCTCACACCTGTAATCCCAGCACTTTGGGAGCCTGAGATGGGTGGATCACGAGGTCAGGAGATCGAGACCATCCTGGATAACATGGTGAAACCTTGTCTGTACCAAAAATACAAAAAATTAGCTGGGCGTGGTGGTGGGTGCCTGTAGTCCCAGCTGTTCAGGAGGCTGAGGCAGGAGAATGGTGTGAACCCAGGAGGCGGAGCTTGCAGTAAGCCAAGATTGCACCACTGCACCTCAGCCTGGGTGACAGAGCAAGACTCTGTCTCAAAAAAAAAAAAAAAAAAAAAAAAAAAAAAAAGAAATGAACATTAAGCAAGGGCTCTGGAGCTATGTGGACTCTAGACAGCTGACATGGTTTCCAGATATGGTTCAACATCTGATATTTAAACAGTTGGCTGTTAAACAAAATTTACTGAGCACCTACAATAAGCCAAGCATCGTGCCCTGCCCAGGGAGAAGCGAGAAAGTTTTCAATCATATAGAGGTTATAGCCTTGCAGAAGGGGGCTGCAGGTGGTGTACGCATTATTAAATTATTCCCCCAAAGGTTATAGTGCTATAATAGAATTTGCTGAAGGTGCTCTGGAAGCAGAGGTCACAGCTCAGCTTGACAGCGAGGGATGGAGCAGGGATGGTGTCTGGAAGATGACACTGAACCTCAGTCTTCCAGAATGAGTGAGAAAAATCCAGGGCTCAGGGAAGGAGAGGTTAGGAGAATATTCCCAGCAGAAGGAGTGGACGACAGTCAAATAATTGCACAGTGACATGGGCAACCACAACCAGTCTGACGTTGCTGGAACCAACAGGTGAAGAAGGAAGTGGTGAAGCTAAGATGAAAAGTAGGGGCCACATCACAAGACCCATCTGGTGAAAATACTATGCAAATGTCAAACAACTGTATTTTGGTGGAAAGGTGGCTAAAGCAGGAGTTTGAACTAAGATTAGATAGTCTTAGCTATATTATTAAATAACTATGTCTTGTTGTGAATAATGCTTGAATAATTATCTATGTTTTTGACTAGCTACTGCTTATGCTTGAAACCACATCATAGATTTGTACATAATTTTTGGTTGGGAATTAACTGAATTTCATAATTCCACAAAAGCAGTTATTATTCAAGTGACATTATCATTAAACCTTGAAAATTTTATTTTCCAAGTTTAATATGGATGGCAAATGAATTAATGTTTTAATTGCAAATTTTCGAAACAAACAGGTATTGACTCCTCAAGTTCCATCTGCCATGTAGTGAACATGGCTATTTTCTCTAAGAATAAAGAAAAGAAAAGTCTTGCTCTCTATAAAGTCTTGAATTTGATAATTTTTCTTCTCCTTCCCATTTAACTGCTCTAATTACAAGCATGTTTCATAATGAGTTTGACGTGAAGAAATCACATCTTGTCAGACAATGAATACAAATTATTTTCTGTGTGAGCATTTGCTGGACCATATTCCAGGACATCTGATGATAGTCAAGATTCCTTCCAGCCTTGTCAATCCCGGAACAGACTAAGGAAATACAGTTGCACAATTCAAAGCATCCTTTTACAGGTATCATTCCTGGACACTGAAGCTCCTGGCAATACTTTGCCTTAAATGCACTAAGGGGGTGCATTTAAAAGACAGACAATCTATACCACACACCAGACTACTTCCTGTGCCGAAGGGAGTCTAGAGTTCTGCATACTCAGTTAAGAGCTTAAACAGATGTTCTTGTTAAAATTCATTTAAATGTAAAGTCATACTTTTATATTTCTTACTGTCCCTAAGAATTTCAGAAGCCATAGGATTTTTTTTTTTTTTTTTTTTTTTTCCCCAAAAAATTTAAAAAAACAAAGATTTTTTTTTTTTTTTTTTTTTTTTTTTTTTTTTTTTTTTTTTTTTTTGAGACAGGGTCTTGCTCTGTTGGCCAAGCTGGCGTGCAGTGGCAAGATCATGGCTTACTGCGGCCTCAAACTCCTGGGCACGTGAGATCCTCCCACCTCAGCCTCCCAAGTAGCTGGGACTACAGGCATCCACCATCAAGCTTGGCTAATGTTTTTGAAATTTTTATTCATAGAGAAAAGATCTCACCATGTTACCCAGGCTGGTCTCAAACTCCTGGCCTCAAGCAATTCTCCAACCTTGGCCTCCCAAGTGCTGGGGTTACAAGTGTGAGCTATGTACCCAGCCAACATAGGATATTTTTGCACACCCTCAAATTGTATGGCAAAATCAAATTGTGATAAAGCTCTACCCAAATTACCTGCTTAAAAGCTCCTGTTGTTCACTGTGATTTCTTTTCCCTAGGGACATGGGAAACACGTTGGGAAAAAATCTAAAAACTCACCCACACACCCTTGCCCATCCTGTGGGGCTTGAAAGCCCTGATAACAGAGGCAGCGGAAGGAGCCAGCTGTATTGTCACAAAACCCGTGACTGTCACAAACAGTGTTGTTTACACATTCATCAATATCTGCAAAAAAGACATGGAACATCAGACACAAAACAAACACAGGCTGACAAACACCAGATATTAATGGATAAACAGAGGCACTCAACACATCCCGATTAGTGTGTGATGATGAAATGAACATGTCTACACAGATAACAGCTTTTAAAACATTTTACATATAAATAAAATGTTTTGATGAAAATGATTTAACAGTCAAAATATTGGGTTCTATGAAAAAAACATTTACTACTTTTCCTTAGGAAATGTTTTTAGACTGAAATGACTGCTGCAAGTGCCACGCCCAGTATTACCTAAATGTTTTCAACTCTTGATTGCCAAGGAGCCTTATATTCCTACAGAGAAAATATGTGAAAATATTGTCACTTGTTTGAGTTGCAGTAAATGCTAATAGTATTTGCATCTGATAGTTACAGGTGGAAATGAGCAATGGTTTACTTAACCTTGTGGATAACATTGATCCAGACTACACAACATCCTCAGGAAGTCAAGAGAGTCTGATGAAGTCAGCAGGGTAGTCAGTCAGTCCCAGTGCCATAAGAAAACATTTTGTGCCACCAATTTACAACCACTCAAGGTCCTAACCCTGCAGGCTGCTCCAGCTGACTGGCTGACTCGCCAATTCATTTTGTTCTCCACAAACCTGATGAGAGTGACCTTGTGCCTTTTTTCTCATTAATAAAAATGTTCTTATAAAAGTGATGCCTCAATTGTAAAGTTACAACAGACTTTTAGATAGAATTCTTCTTTATCCTTACAATTAGTAATTTTCTTTTCCCTTCTTTCCTTCCTGTTCTCCTTGGGCACTGCCACATCTTACACCACCCATCGCCTGGTACTCTGCTCTCTCTGCCCCAGACTTAACAGTCATGCCACATGCAAGTTTTTGGAGAAACAATTAAGAAAATGTTAATGACAGCATCCAAATATATGTGAAGAAGATTGCACTTTTATGTTCAAATAATGAAATCAGATAACAAACGTTAAAGAAAATGACAAGTCCAAGTTCACTTGACAGAGTTTAGTTTGGGGATAGTATTAATAAAATTGAGCATTTTCTTATTTATTTATTTTTTTTTGAGACAGAGTCTCACTCTGTCGCCCAGGCTGGAGTGCAGTGGTGCAATCTCGGCTCACTGCAAGCTCCACCTCCCCTGGGTTCAGGCCATTCTCCTGCCTCAGCCGCTAACCACCACGCCCAGCTCATTTTTTGTATTTTTAGTGGAGATGGGGTTTCACCATGTTAGCCAGGATGGTCTCGATCTCCTGACCTCATGATCTGCCTGCCTTAGCCTCCCAAAGTGCTGGGATTACAGGCGTGAGCCACCGCGCCCAGCCACATTTTCTCTTTTAAACTTTATTTTCCCAACTCAAAACAAACAGAAAACCTACGTCCCTTCTCCTTTCTGGGCGGAGCTCCTTCTCCCACCCAGACCGGTCTCTGCCTCACAGTCCCACCTGCTTATCCTTCTCGACATCTCCAGTTATTCCTCCCCTGGATCCTAACCTTACTACTGCCTTCAAAAATGTCACAATTGCTTGAAAATCACTTTCACCCGATCATATCATCGCCCATCGTGCTTTTCTTCTCCTTGGGCACTGCCACATCTCACACCACCCATCGCCTGGTACTCTATTCTCTCTGCCCCTGGGCTTAACTGTCATGCCAAAATGTAAGTTTTTGGAGAAACAATTAAGAAAATGTAATGACAGCACCCAAATATATGTGGAGAAGATTGTACTTCTATGTTCAAATAATGAAAGCAGGTAACAAATGCTAAAGAAAATGACAAGTTCAATTTCACTTGACAGAATTTAGTTTGGGGGGAATTAAACTTTTTGTATCACTGCAAAATATCTCAAAGGATTGTCTACACTCATTGTCTTTATTTCCTATTACAGTCTATCTGTAAATGGAAACAATAGTATCAATATGAATAATATTAATAATATCGGTAAGTTTCTACAATTACTGGGAACATTAAACAAAATAACACATACAAAGTGCTTTGAAGACTGCCTGGCATGTAACGCAGGGAGGCATCAAAGATAGTACACATCAACCTTATTATTATTATTACTACTACTATTCCTCTTCCTCCTCTTCCTCTTGCTCAATGGCCTACAATCTTAATTCCTAACTCTTTATCCCACTGAGACTCCTATGAGAAAAAGCACCAATGATCAGCTCATCATTAAATCTCATGATCATCTTCTGGTCAGTTATCCCAGACCTCCAAGTCAGGGTGAATGCCCACTCCTTGAACACTCTCCTCCCACGTTCAGTGACAGAATGTTCTTCTTGTTCTACCTTGAGCTTGTCCTTGCCCTCTGGCAGCCTGAAGGTGGGTGTCTGTCAAGGCTCTGGCCCTCCCTGAAATCTGCTGTGTGCTTGGCACTCCCCTCCTTCACCCTTCCCACACTCTCCCAATTTCAATGACCATGCTCTTTGGGATAAATCCTCCATCCTCCTCTCCAGCCAAGATTCTTCCCTGGAGCACATTTCTTGCTTTTTTTTTTTTGAGACGGAGTCTCGGTCTGTCGCCCAGGCTGGAGTGCAGTGGCACGATCTTGGCTCACTGCAAACTCCACCTATCGGGTTCACACCATTCTCCTGCCTCAGCCTCCCAAGTAGCTGGGACTACAGGCACTCGCCACCACGCCTGGCTAATTTTTGGTATTTTTAGTAGAGACGGGGTGCAAGCACATTTCTTAATCATCTCCATTGGATCTTCTGCCATGAACTTAAACTTATCAAGCCTAAAGCTGTATTCACTGTCTTCCTACTAAACTCCATTTCCTGACTTTGGTGACTTGAATTAAAATATCAGTGAAGCCCGGTGCGGTGGTTCATGCCTGTAATACCACACTTTGGGAGACCTAGGTGGGCGGATCACCTGAGGTCGGGAGTTTGAGACCAGCCTGAACAACTTGGAGAAACCCCGTATCTACTAAAAATACAAAATAGCAGCGCATGGTGGCACATGACTGTAATCCCAGCTACTTGGGAGGCTGAGGCAGGAGAATTGCTTGAACCTGGGAGGCAAAGGTTACAGTGAGCCGAGATCACGTCATTGCACTCTAGACTGGGCCACAAGAGCGAAACTCAGTCTCAAAAAAAAAAAAAAAAAAAAAGGACAAATCAATGAAATTATTTCCAATCTAAAAAATGAATCTCCGTTACAACACTAAACACAAAAAAGACACTCAATAAATCTGTTCTGATTGATTTTCAATGTCAGCATGAGGCTGAGATCACAATTTATTTGTTGATCACAACTGTGAAGAGGAACTGCATCAGGTCACCAAATCATTTAACACAGGCCACTGCTGATTGTAGACTTTCTGAGATGGGCATACGTCAAAGAGATTATTTATATTATTCATTGAACCACAGGATTTAAGGCCTGGAAAGAAACTTGGAAATGCTTCAATTACCACATACATACTGATGATTTCCCAGTCTTTCTCATAAATTTACCTCTGTCCTTTAGAACCACTTATCTAATACCTATTGGATATATTCATAACAAATGAATTTATTATCACTCCCCTCCTCATCTCAACTCCATTTCTCCTATTTCCTTCAGCAGCAAATCCAATCTGTCACCCAAACCAGAACTCTTCATATCACCCTTCACTTTCTCCTATTCTCTGTCCTTCCCTGTCATGCCGTCTTTACTACCATTCCTGATACTCACACTCTTGGTGGGTCATCTTCCCGTCTCCAGTCTTGCCTCCCTCCCTCCATCCATTCTCCACGTAAGACTGCCAATGTGCTCTACGTGCTCTCTGCAAAATGCAAACTCACCAGTACCATTCCCTTGCTCAGAGTGTTCAGAATCTCTTCTTGGCTAAAGGGTAACCATACTCCTTAGTAGGGCATGGACCACCCTTCCTTCTCTGCCTCCTGCCTATATGTCTGGCCACAGTTTCCAGACAATCTCGTTCCCAATTTGCAATCTGGCTCAATTAGCATACTAGAGGTCTCTGAAAGCCTCTAATTTTAATTAGTGGCTTCATTAGTGAGCTGCTTCCCCGAATAGGTGAGTATGTTTTGCTCAGAATAAGGAAGAAGGAAGTCAACAAGAGAAGGAAATGTTAAGAAACTAAGACAAAGAAGCACTTTCCTAAAAATGCAAAACCAAAAACTGAAGAATATATCTGAAAATATGTTTTAATTTTAAAATACATTTAATTTTTCATGGACTTGGTGCATACTCCTTCCATCTCTGGAATCTCCATGCCACCCCTTCCCCTGGACTTACTCAGAAATGCCTTTTGGCCTTTCAGGAGTCAGCCCAAGGGACACCTCCTCTGCAGCACCTTCTTTAACTACTCCACGAGCAGATCTCAGGGCCTCTCCTCTCTGCTCCCAGAGCATTCTGTGCCACTGCTGTGCTTATCGAGGGCTATTTCTCAAGGTGGGGAACCTTTAACTTGACCTCACCAGCAACTTACTTCCCTACTAAAACCAGTGGAAGGATAGCAAAGGAGGAGAAAGAGAAGGTAGTACCAGAAACCTGGTGGCTTTTTAGTCCAGATTCTTGAAGGAAAATCTCTTGCTTTCCTTTTTATTAATTCTATGCAATTACAGCAGATGATGATTTCTTGTTACTGTGCACAAGAACCAAATAATTGACCTGAAGGTGAACAAGCCCCAAGCCAGTTATGAATTACTGGGCGTCTTGCAGTCTCAGACTTACTGTAACAGTGATTAACCGAGAAAGTTTAGATGAGCAATATTTTGGATTTGAATGAATAGGAAAAAATAACGTTGAATGCCTGCTGGAAACTAGCTCTTCAGCAACTAATATTTTATAAAAATGATATAATGTAACTCTCAGCAGTTTCATGTTTTCAACAATGAGGTGAGGTAATAGCTTAATAAGAGGACATTTGTTTCACTTTAATGACCACTACAAGAAAAAACATTATTTCATTCGAATTTTCTTTGATGATGTGAGCTCTCTATTTTTCCGTTGTTAGTTCTGTATATACATACCATGAAAAGAACTGCTACAATTAAGAGTAATTCTAGAGAAATAAAGCTAAATGTTAAGAAAATCCATTCCATTAGAGGAGAAGTCCCAGCAAGACTAAATGAACACGTGAAAGCCATCCTTTTTTGCTAAAGTTGAATTTGGAAGATGAAACTATATTTTGAATCATCCAAATATTATATGTTTTCGCTTAATAAAGGGTGATTCTGTTAAAACTACTGAAGCAATTTTGCTTAGGTATCTGTAAGGGCCATGCATGATACTATCGGTAATACTATCCAATGGGTTAGTGATTATAGGCGTGATTTGTCTAGTGATCAATTGTCAATTGTCAATCCAGAAAAATCAGGTGTGGTATTACAAAAATTGCTGATTCATCATGCAAGTGTTTGCTATTTATACTTTACTGAAGAAGGCAGATATAAATATTGATATTTCAATGGAAATAAAGTCAAGAAAGAATTACACACACCAAGGAGAATCGATCCCTGATGTGAATTTCCCAATAAAAAATTACATAAACATCAGAAAGAAAAACAGAACATAGTTCTGGGTGATGGGAACTACCAGTGGCTCATTTAAAAAGTAGCAATGTTGTCAATGACTAACAGACCCACACTTTCGAGGGTCTTTATGGATCTACTTGGCAGATCCATTTTCCTTGTCCATATGCTTTTTACTTAAGACATTTTCTCAATGAACCAAAAGTTTTTAAAAACCTACTGATTGTATTCAGGGAGTGTACATACGAGAGCACCCAAACCCATGCACTCCCGAATTCTCAAATAAAGGTGTAAGGCCAGACACCTGTGTCGCCTTCTCATTTACGTAAAGTGAACTATGAAATAAAGAACAAGTATGGAAAGAAGGCAGGGTTTTCTAAAAGAGGTTGGGGTCATGTAAACCTTGTTTAAGAACCAAAAAATTAAAAGTGTTTTAATTTTAAGAACTCATCGCTAAAATTCATAACGAATCTCAACGGTTCCATTAGGTATCTTGTATTACATGCAGAAAAGTCTATGTGTATCTGCATATATTCTGAAAACTATGTATACTGGAGAGAAAGGGATATTTGTGTCTATTTCATTAGTAAAATAATTTGGTGTTCTTTTTTTCAGATATATTCTTCAGTTTTTGGTTTTGCATTTTTAGGAAAGTGCTTCTTCATCTTAGTTTCTCAACATTTCCTTCTCTTATTTTGTTGACTTCCTTCTTCCTTATTCTGAGCAAAACATACTCACCTATTAGGGGAAGCAGCTCACTAATGAGCTTTCCTTCTGCCACCAGGATGCTCCAGGGAAGTGGATAGTGGGAATGGGAGTGTCTTTTTGGTAATGGATAATTCATAGGAAAATTTCCACAGCTACTGCAGAGTTGTGAAGAAATGGCCTTCCTGTCTTAGAACATTTTTAGATGAATCATATGGTCCATTTTGACTTAAAGGAAACCTGAAGATTATCCAGTTCAACCTCTTCATTTTAATAACCAGAAAACTGAGGGCTAGAAAGGGGAAGTGACTTTCCTCAAGGTTACACAGTTAGTTAGCGGGAGAGTTGGCAGAGGAACAGGGCCTGGTCAGAGAACAATCTTCTGAATCTGTTTGTGGTTCTAGCCATCACATTCTCTTACCTGTCACCATGATGATGGTTTTATAAGGTTGGTCCTAAATGGTGAAGAGAACTAATCAAACTGTGAGCCCAACAAGCACACTGGAGTTTGTCCACTACGAAGATGGAGGTCAGAACACACCATCTGTTACTCTTCAATTCATCAGTTACTGGCTTCTAGTTTTAACAAGTCTTCTTGTCCTTAAATAAGACTTAGGCATCTTTGTCCTTTAATACAAGAAATATCACCATACTTGAAATCTAGATACTAGAGCTACTGTGGGTCATGAAGAGGATATTTTTGTAGAAGACCCTTGGAAGAAAGCACATCAGGCACCCATGGTTGCAAGTCTCAGGAGGTCCCAGGACTTAGATAGGACCATGCCCAGCAACGGTGTTCCTGGATCTCTTCATAAGAGGAAAATGGCCCACTATTTTATCTCAGAACTTCCTAACCAACTGGAATTGGTTAAGTATTTGGTGCCAGAATCTTAGGAAAACAGATCCAAAGAAAAGGGGCTTACACTGGAAATGCAGCCCTCACACTCCTTTCTGAAAGGAACGGAAGCCGGCTAGGAGAGAGTAAATCTCAGCCAAGAAGTGGGATTGAAAGATGTTAAACCAGCTGAATGGCTGCCCAAAAGAATTTTAAAATGGCATGGCTGCTGGCCCACAAGCGATTAAGGTCTCTCTCACAGCATAGGAGGGAAGCCAGCATTAAGCAGAAGATGAGCACAAGGCCTAAAGAAAGAAAATAAAATTTAGCCAATAGGAAATTAAAAACTGGATTTGGAGATGGTCCAGACAATACAATAGGATATGGAAAGATCCTTTTAAAAAAGGTCCACTGAGGTCTGGCAACATCGACAAGGCTGGGGAATATAGCCCATATGTGTTATGGAAAATAACTTTGTTCTAGGAGATGGGAATAGGCCAGAAACAGCAGACGACATCCCTGGGCTGTCTGACTACCATGCTATACCTTGACAGAGAAGGGCAGGAAGAAAACACGGGGACCTTGATGGTCACCAGTCTGTTCTGAAAGCTAGCAGCCTAAGATAAGCAATAAGAAATGACATAGGTAACAAGTTGTTTGAAATTCAACTTTCCCATAATTGCCTTCTAGAAAAGAAGGCCAATGAGCTATATATATATTTTTTCTAGCATGGAGATGTACTACTTTCAAAAAAATTTACTTACTTATTTATTTATTTTAGAGACAGAGTCTCACTCTGTTGCCCACACTACAGAGCAGTGCCATGATCATAGCTCACTGCAGCCTCAACTTCCTAGGCTCAAGCAATCCTCCTACCTCAGCCTCTCAAATAACGGGGACCACAGGTATGTGCTACCATGCCTGGCAATTCTTTTTTTTTAATTTTTAGTAGAGATGAGGTCTCATTATGTTGCCCAGGCTGATCTCAAACTCCTGGGCTCAAGTGATGCTCCCACCTTGGCCAACCAGTGCTGGGATTACAGGTGTGAGCCACCACACCCAGCCTACTTAAATTATTCTGTAAAAATTACCCAGACAAGCCTCAATCCTATAGTCCAGAGAAACTAAACCAAAACTTTGCTCCATTTTTGTCAACCACTATATAGACAACAGGTATTCAACACCTATAAAGACATCCTAATGGAAACCAACCTAAAAATCACATATATCATCCTAGTTACCCAAAAATATGGCAGTCATCCTTGATTACTGCTCCACATCCAGTCACCACATCCTTCTGATTTTATCTTTTGGTTATATCTCCAGTCTTCCCTTTCCTCTCCAACCTTACTCAAGGACACATTATCTTTCACTCGAATTCCTGCAATGGCTTCCAAACTGAGTTTTGTGCTTTCAGACACTCACTGAAGACCCCAAATTCATCTCCCATAATGATAGAATAATTTACCTACTGAAATAGTCCAATCAAATAGTTCTCTGCTTAAACCTCTTCAGTTTTCTTCCATGGGTAATGGCATAAAAGCCTTTGCCACATGCTATCTGATCTTGCCCACACTTGGGTGCTCAAGTTATTTGCTTTTCCATCTGGCCTCTGCCCCTGCATCACCTTCTTTCCCTCTCTGTTGGATCATTCCATATTTCTTACTCCTTTTTAACAGCCAAGGTTCTTGACCTATCTACACATGCTATGTTTACTCCATCAGTTCTCATTCATTCTTGAGTGGCTCCTGAATACAAGATCACTGAAACTGCACCTGATAAGGTCACTATTTTGTAAAACCCAAAGGATTCTTCTTGTCCTCTTAGTAGAGCTCTCAGTAGTATTCAATGTAGTTGACCACTCTCTCCTTCTTGAAGAACTCTTTTCCCTTGGATTCTATAGTACCATATCCTCCTATGTTTCCTCTTACTCCCTGGACTACTACAGGGTCTCTTTTACTTGACCCGTACATGTTGGAGTTTCTCCGAGCTTCGTTCCAGACCTTCTTTTTTTCTCATTCTATGATCTCTCTTGGTGGCGTCACCCATTCTGATGGTTTCCAACATGGTCTAGATCTAATGATTTCCAGTTTTTATCTCCAGACTAGACTTCTCTTCTGAACATTAGAATTAACTTGATCCAATTCCCTATGGGACACACCCACATGGATTTTCACAGGCAACTCTAATTTAGTACAACCAAATCACTCTGTTGATCTTTACAAATAAATTGCTTCTTTTTTTTTTTCTTTTAGCATGTCAGCAAATAATGCCACCAAATACCAACTTTCTAAAGCCAGGACCTATGACCTCTCTTCAACAGTTCTTCTCCTCCATGTCCTACATCTGGTTCAACTCTGTGTTCTAAACTGGCACTAGGCTCTATCTCCAAAGCATTTTTTGAGTCATTCATTTCTCTCCATCACGTTGCCACTGCTCTAGCCTGAGCTACCAATATGTCTGGCCTGAGCTATTATAACAATATCCTAGAAGATATCCTGAGTTTTCTCCTGCTCCTCTAATCCCATTGCCAAAAAGTAACTTGGAAAACAGACACACTGTACTTAAAAAAATATAAATTACTGAACTGAATCAAATAAAAGACTCCACTCATTATAAAGAATACAATCATTTCCTGTACCACTAAGAAAGAAAAAAAAAACTCTACAAATAAAACTATTTTGCACTGCTTTTTAAAAATCACTTCAACCGTAGGAAGTGCCTTAGTATTAAAGGTGAAAAAATGCGCATCTTTTCAGAAAGAGGAAATATAGTATATCACTGTCCTGCTCCGAATCTATCAGTCTATTTCAATTACACTTAGAATAACACCCAAACTCTTTACATTTCCTGTGAGAAGTTGCAAATTCTGTTCCTGCCTCCCCAGCCCTACCCTTGCTGAGCCTCTCTCTCCCATCTGAGTACTAATGAGGCCTGACCCTGCTCAGCTTTCAAGATCAGATGAGAGATGTATTTAGGGATGGCTATAGATTACACCTCCTCTCTCAGGACCAGGCATGGCCTTTTCCACTCCCTAGAGCGCACCAAGTTCTCTGTCTCAGAGGCTTTGCCCTGAGCTCAGCTCAAACGCTCTTTCTTTAGAGAGATCCTTTAGTCAAAACGGTCTTCCCTCCTTCTCCCTCTCATTAATCCTATTCTTCCCTTCATACTAGTGTAATTTGTGGTCATATACTTTTTGGAAAGCTTATTTGTTTACTGCTTGTTCCCTGCATATGCAGGTCCCAGATGGCAGAACCCATGTCTGTTTTGCTCATCGATGTATGTCCATAGTCTAGAATAAGGTCTGGCACATAATAGGTATGCAATGAATACTTGTTTGGTGCAAGCAAGCAAGTCCTCTGCAATCCAGCCCTTGCCTACCTCTTCCGCGATACCTTACACAGTACATCACTTTTCCCCTCACATGTTCAACCAAAACTAATTTACTTACAGTGTCCCTAATCCTATGCAATATTTCATGTTTCCAAATCTTTGCTTGTGGCATTTATTCTGCACACTCCCTCCTATTGCATCTATGTTCTAGTTTTTACCCAGATAACTTTCATCTGCCCTCCAAGCCCTTTAGGGCTCAGTGGGAGACTCCTGGAAGCTTTCTTGACCCAACCTTATGCTGAAAAATGTGTCTACTCATACAACCTCTTGTTGTCCCTCCATAAATATTTATGAAGACTCTAAAAAGATGAAACATCACCAAAACCACAGCACAGAACAAAGAAGCACTACAGCATGGAGCTGGGCTAGAAAACTAATTGGTGACCCAGCCAATTATCATCTCATTCAACAGCAATGGTTACATTAAAGCTGCATGGAAGGTAGTTTTAAAAATGGGATTTACAATGTAGGAACTTGTATTAGAAATGATCAAAGGCAGGCTTGAAAACCTCTCCAGAAGGAAGATAACAAAATGATGAGCAAGAAAATGTTTAGGCCAGGCACAATGACTTACGCCCACAATCCCAGCACTTTGGGAGGTCGAGATGGGCGGATCACCTGAGGTCAGGAGTTCGAGACCAACCTGGCCAACATGGTGAACCTTTAACAAAAATACAAAAATTAGCCAGGCATGGTGGTGGGTACCTGTGATCCCAGCTACTCGAGAAGCTGAGGTAGGAGAATCACTTGAACCCTGGAGGCGGAGGTTGCAGTGAGCAGAGATCACACCATTGCACTCCAGCCTGGGAGACAAAAGCGAAACTCCGTTTTTTTAAAAAAAAAAAAAAAAAAAAAAGCAGCCGGGCGTGGTGGCTCACGCCTGTAATCCCAGCACTTTGGGAGGCCAAGGCGGGCAGATCACGAGGTCAGGAGATCGAGACCATCCTGGCTAACACGGTGAAACCCCGTCTCTACTAAAAATACAAAAAAATTAGCCAGGTGTGGTGGTGGGCGCCTGTACTCCCAGCTACTCGGGAGGCTGAGGCAGGAGAATGGCGTGAACCTGGAAGGCCGAGCTTGCAGTGAGCCAAGATCGCGCCACTGCACTCTAGCCTGGGCAACCGAGCAAGACTCCATCTCAAAAAAAAAAAAAAAAAAAGCTCAATTTTATATTTTAGATGTATGAAAGACTTAAATATAAAATAATACCATAAGAGATAAAATACTATAAGAAATACAGATAAATACACAAAAGTGATTACAATAGAATAGGAAAATAACAAAGAGCAGTTAAAAAAATAAAAGCACTATAAAATTAAAAGGCAAATTAAAGAATGAGGGAACTATCTGTAAAACATTGATAAATGATTATTATACTTAATACACATCATCAGTTAGAAAACACTAATATTCTACCTCAGGCAAAAAAAAAAACATTGTGAGAAGAAAGTAGCTAGATATACAAGTGGTCAGCCTCACTGATAATAAATGCAAGTTGGCCAGGTACGGTGGCTCACGCCTGTAATCCCAGCACTTTGGGAGGCCGAGGTGGGCGGATCACAAGGTCAGGAGATTGAGACCATCCTGGCTGGTCTATATACATACACACATTGTTTTCAAGCAGACAAGGACTATTTACTAAAATTCATAATATTCTGTGCCATAACAAATTTCAAGGATTGAAGTCATTTAGAGTATATTCTCTGGCCATAGTGGTTTTAAGGTAGAAATCAGTAACAAAAAGTTAATCAGAAAATACCCAAACATCTGGATATTAAGCAAAACACTTCTAAATAATTCATTGGTCAAAGGAAAAAAATGACAATGAACTTTAGAAATATTTTATGTAAATAACAAAATACAACATATCAAAACTCGTGGATTCAGATAAAGCCATTCTTAGAAGTAAATATATACCTATAAATACAAACATTAGAAGATTGATAATCTAATGATTTAAATATCTACTTCAAGTAGTTAGAAATAAAGACAATTTAAACCCCAAAATGTAAATATAAAATATATAGAAAAAATAATAGATATAAAAGCAAAAATTAATAAAATGGAAAACAAATAGAAGAAAATCAATAAAAGTTGCTCCTTTGAAATGACTAATAACCCTAGGAAAACTGATCAAGGGTGAAACAGAAGCACAAATTTCTGAAATTTTAAAAAAGACATCACTACATATATACAGAGAAGAGGACATTATAAATAACTTTGTGCAAATAAAGATGAAATTTTACCTAAATGGATAAATTCCTCGAAAAACAAAACTCACTGAAACTGACATGAAAAGTCAAAAGCCTGAATATTATTTTATCTACTAATGAAATCTTAATTGCAATTTAAAAACCTTTATAACGCATAGGCACAAAACAAAACAAAGCAAAAACAAACATACATTCCAGGCACAAATGGCCTTACTGGTTGAATTCTTCAAAGACTTTTTTTTTTTTTTTGCAGACCATATAGAGGGAAAAAAAAAAAAAAACATGAGTCCCAGAAAAGTCAAGCATACTAAAAAGATTAATGTCTGGGTCCCTGCAATTATAGACCTATATTATCAGCCTAGATTACGAAGCTTAGACTGCTATAAAGTAAAACAAATTTTTTATCTTGTTTTAAAATCCAGTCTCAGCTAATCCACCAATTAACAGAAGTAAAAAGAAAATAACTATTATTAAAAGATGCAGAAAAACCAATCTTTAAAATGCAAAACCAAACAGATAAAAGACATTAGCGTCCGGTTGCGCGGTTGCCTCAAGCCTGTAATCCCAGCACTTTGGGAGGCAAGGCGGGCGGATCACAAGGCAGGAGATCAAGACCATCCTGCAACACGGGTGAAACTCCGCCTACTAAAAAATAACAAAAAAAAAAACTACGGGCGAGTGGCGGGCCACCTGAGTTCCCAGCACTCGGGAGCGAAGGCGGAAAGAAGGCTACCCGGAGGTGAGCTTGCAGTGAGCCTGAGATCGCCCAGTGCAACCCAGCTTGGGTGACAGAGCAGACTCGCCAAAAAAAAAAAAAAAAAAAAAAAAAAAAAAAAAAAGAACATTAGCAAACCCAACATATAAGGGAACTTCTTATCTGATAAAGAATATCCTGGAAAAAAAAACCTATGGCAAGCATCATATTAAATGTTTTCACTGCTGCTATCAGGTAAGAGACAAGCAAGCTGTCACCAATTCTAGTCAACACTGCAGTAGAGGTCCTAGACAGTACAGTAAGACACGAAAAGGAAATAAAAATATGCTTATCAGAAGAGAAGGAATAAAACTAGCATTGCTTACACAACATAATTGTATATGTAGGAGATGCAAAGAAATCTGCATATAAACTGCTAGATTAACAAGTAGATTTAGCAAGGTCATGGATACAAGTTCAACGTACAATAATCAAATTTAGCTCTATATACTAGTAACAAACAATTATAAGGGTAAAAAAAATGTTAATACCATTCACAACCACATGCAAATATTGAAGACCTAGGAATCAGTCTTAAATAAGCTGTGCAAGACTTTATACAAAAATCTCCAACAAAACACTAAGACAAATGAAAGAAACCCTAATAGAGGGGTGTGTGGTGTGTCGTATTCACAGATTAGATGACTCAATACTGTAAAATGCCAACCCTCCCCAAATTGATCTATTGATCCAACTCAATTCCAATCAAAATCCCCGCAGTCTTGTAAAAATTGATCACCCGATTATAACATTTTTTTTTTTTTTTTTCCGACGGAGTCTCGCTCTGTCGCCCAGGCTGGAGTGCAGTGGTCGGATCTCAGCTCACTGCAAGCTCCTCCTCCCGGGTTTACGCCATTCTCCTGCCTCAGCCTCCCGAGTAGCTGGGACTACAAGCGTCCGCCACCTCGCCCAGCTAGTTTTTTTTTTTTGTACTTTTCAGTAGAGATGGGGTTTCACCATGTTAGCCAGGATGGTCTCGATCTCCTGACCTCGTGATCCGCCCGTCTTGGCCTCCCAAAGTGCTGGGATTACAGGCTTGAGCCACCGTGCCCAGCCCCGATTATAACATTTATATAGAAATGCAAAGGGCCAAGAATAGCTGTGACAATCTCAAGAACAGAAGTAAAGAATTTAGAATTGACAGCACAAAACATTAAAATTCATTATAAAGCTACTGTAACTAAGACAATGTACTACTGGTACAAAGACAGATAAACCTATTAAATAATATGAATAATACATAAATATATTCATACATATCCGACCCCATGGTTAATAAAAAAGTTTCAGATTAGTGGGAAAAAGGCACTCTTTTCAATAAATAGTGATGACCTAATTTGATGTCCATTTAGGAAATGAAGAAATCTTGACCCCTATTTCTCACCATATGCAAAAAAATCTCAGGGGCCTTACAAATCCAAATTTAAAATGTAAAACAATAAAGCTTTTAGAAGACAACATAACTACCTTAATGACTTTAGGGTTTGCAAAGATTCTGGACATAAAAAATACTGATCTGAAATAAAATAAACACTGGACTTCATTAAAATTAACAACTTGAGTTCACCTGAAGTTGCCATTAAAATAGTTGTTTTGAGCACTTCAGTTTGAAGAAGTTTGTTACGCAGAATCAGATAACAGAAACAATATCCAAAGAGCCAATAAGGGTATGACAAGTTGTTAAAGCTGTATCTTCACAAAGGAAACACAAATTGAGACCATAATGAGATACCTTTACTCAGTATGGTGAAACCTTAAGAGGAATGACAATACCAATTATTGATGATAATGTGGATCTGAGACTCTTACCTTTTGCTGGTAGCAGTGTACACTGGTACTCTGAAAAACCGGCCATATATATGCAAGTGAAACATACATATATTCTATGACCCAGAAATTACACTTCTTAGTGATATCCAAGAGAAATTAGTGATTATGCCCACTAAAAGTCATGTTCAAGAATATTGACAGGAAGTGTATTCACAACAGCCTCACATAGGAAGCAAGCCAAATGACCATTAACAGTAGAATGGATACATAATGTAGTATACAATGAAATACTATATAGCAATGAAAATAAGTGGAATACTACATATGACAAGACAGATGAAATTTACAAATGTAGCATAAAAGAAGCCAGACACAAAGGAGTACATATTATGATTACATGTAGCTAATGTTCAAAACCAGGTGATATGGTTTGGCTGTGTCCCCACCCAAAGTCTTACCTTGAATTGTAATCCCCATAATCCCCATGTGTCAAGGGCAGGACCAGGTGGAGGCAAGTGGATCATGGGAGCGGTTTCCCCAAAGCTGTTCTCGTGATAGTGAGTGAGTCTCATGAGATCTGATGATTTTATGAGTGTCTGACATTTTCCCCGCTTGCACTCACTCCATCCTGCCGCCCTGTAAAGAAGGTACCTGCTCCTCCTTTGCCTTCCACCATGACTGTAAGTTTCCTGAGGCCTCCCCAGCAATGAACTGTGAGTTAATAAAACCTCTTTCCTTTATACATTATCCAGTCTTGGGTATTTCTTCATAGCAGTGTGAGAACAGACTAATATACCAGGCAGAACGAATCTACAGTAATGAAGTCAGGATAGTAGTAAGTGCTACGTTTGAGTATTGGATATGAGGGTGGGGAATAATCACGAGGAAGTTTGAGGGAGGTTCAGGGGGCTGGTTACCAGGTATGCTCACTATAAATGCTTGTCAAGCGGTTGCCTTATGATTTAGGCACTTTGCTACATGCAATTTATTTTTATTTTATTTATTTTTATTTATTTATTTTTTTGAGACAGAGTCTCACTCTTGTTGCCCAGGCTAGAGTGCAGTGGTGCCATCTCGGCTCACTGCAACCTCCACCTTCCAGTTTCAAGTAATTCTCCTGCCTCAGCCTCCCAAGTAGCTGAGATTACAGGCACCCACCACCATGCCCAGCTAATTTTTGTATTTTCAGTAGAGACAGGATTTCACCATGTTGGTCAGGGTGGTCTCGAACTGGTGACCTTGTGATCCACCCAACTCAGCCTCCCAAAGTGCTGGGATTACAGGTGTGAATCACTGCGCCCAGTCCTCTACATTCATTTTAAATACCAACTTGAATGTTTACTGGAAAAAAAAGAGATAATCCACACTGCTGCATTTCCTGGTTAGACTCTCTTACCATTTCAAAATCTAACTTTGCTTTTCTATTTCCCATGGGTTAGAGGTATTTGGCATATGCATTAGACTGAAATATTAAGCCACTCTGAGTAGTCATCCTATCCGCTTATTGTAAGACATTCTAATACCCTATAACTTATTTTCTCCAAACGAAAATGAAGTCAAGCTACTTTTTTTAAAAAATGGGAATATAAGCAAAAATAAGAAACATATGTAATTTACTATATCTTTCCTTAAAAACTCAACTCCATTTGTACATGACCCACTCTATACCATGGGAGTTATTTGAATCCTCTGTCTTCAGTATTCTACCATTCTTCAGTCTTGTAGAAGGTGATGGAGAATTATTATGGAGTTAAAAAAAATCATTTTCTTAGAATTATAACAGCATTGTTATGTATTTAGAACAGAATGCAATCCTAATAATAATTCTAAGATACCAGGCTTTGGAATTATGAATGTTTTAAAAAATAATAGAAGATGGAAGTAAGACCTATTTCATGTTCAAAATATAGGTCCTAGTTTACTGCAAAGAATTCATAAGGAGACACAGGGTCTGGATCAGTCCAGGCATCCAGGGCCCTCACTGGACTCATCCCCTTCCCAGAGTCTATCTGAACCACTAAGAGTGGGCTCCCAGGCCTGGTTCCTTTCCCCACTCCACATGTCCTTTCAAATGTTTAAAAATAAACAGTAAATGTTTATTTACAGAAGGGTAAAATATAAAATGCATTTTAAAACATTTTGATTTTTTTGAACATCCAAGAGTCCTAAGAATTTTTAAAGTATTTAAATTATATCAGCCAGGTGCAATGGCTCATGCCTGTAATCCCAGCACTTTGGGAGACTGAGGTGAGCAGATCACCTGAGGTCAGGAGTTTCAGACCAGCCTGGCCAACATGGTGAAACCCTTCTCTATTAAGAAAATACAAAAATTAGCCAGGTGTGGTAGTGCGTGCCTGTAATCCCAGCTACCGGGGAGGTTGAGGCAGGAGAATCGCTTGAACCCGGGAGGCGGAGGCAGCAATGACCTGAGATCGCACCACTGCACTCCAGCCTGAGTGACAGAGCGAGATTCCACCTCCAAATAAATAAATAAATAATAAATAAATAAATAAATAAATAAATAAATAACATCCCTCATTCTCATTTCCAATAGGCCTTGAAGACAAAGAAGCAGGGTAAATGTATAGAAGATTCTCTCTTTATCATCCCAAATAAAGTCAAGAATGAGTATCTTCATGATTGAAGTCAGTTTAGATTAAGTGTTTTTTTTTTAATCCCATAAAAGCATGCCAGCATTTACATTTCGAACTGTATCAACAAGCTCATTCAGTGAATGACCAAGAAAATGGGGAAAGTGGTTTGTTCCAAACAGTTTTCCTCACTGAGGGAGGGAGCTCACAAACCTCAGGTTTTGTATCTGGAAAGGGCATTTGTGTCACTAACAGCTTTGCAAACATGCAGTTTGTGCTGGGCATGACATCTTCCCACTCCATGAATGGAGAAACGGGGTGGAGTTGAGAGGTGCTGCGTGAGAAAGCCATTGAGTGTGCCAGATGTTTGTTCAATTATAATAAAACCTTGATATTATACATGAAAATTCAAAACTGAGTATCTGGGACATTTTAAAGCAATATTCTGAATTAGATCGAAAAGTAGTATATATTTAATGAAACACAAAAGTGTTTTTTTTTTAACAAAAGCAAAATCTGTAGACACTATAAGTCATCTGTGATTCTCTACAGAAAGAGAATCAAAGTGTATTTCTAAATTTAAAGACATTTTCTTCCTATTTCTTTCTATTACGGGCTGACAGTGTATAAAGCAGAAAAGTATATGAGGAAGATTTGAATTTGTTATAGAAAAGAAATACTTCTAAAATTTTTAAAGGAAAAACAGAAAGCCCCCAAAATCCACCTTTCTACTCCTGTAGGTAGAGAATTACAGTTTACTATGATACAAGGAACAATCTTAAAAAAGTGGAGTGTTTTAGCTCCACTATAAATAAATT
>NW_016804835.1:442087-457567 GCF_001698545.2 Rhinopithecus bieti
AAATTCAAAACTGAGTATCTGGGACATTTTAAAGCAATATTCTGAATTAGATCGAAAAGTAGTATATATTTAATGAAACACAAAAGTGTTTTTTTTTTAACAAAAGCAAAATCTGTAGACACTATAAGTCATCTGTGATTCTCTACAGAAAGAGAATCAAAGTGTATTTCTAAATTTAAAGACATTTTCTTCCTATTTCTTTCTATTACGGGCTGACAGTGTATAAAGCAGAAAAAGTATATGAGGAAGATTTGAATTTGTTATAGAAAAGAAATACTTCTAAAATTTTTAAAGGAAAAAAAGAAAGCCCCCAAAATCCACCTTTCTACTCCTGTAGGTAGAGAATTACAGTTTACTATGATACAAGGAACAATCTTAAAAAAGTGGATTGTTTTAGCTCCACTATAAATAAATTCCACGATGTTCAGAAAAAGTTCTTTATACATTAAGGGAAAATCTTAACTTCATTTGCAAATTTCTTCTAATTACTCACAAAAGATAAATGTGAAATATACATTTTTTTATACTGTTCTAAGTTTTCAAAATGCTCTATTACTTTGTCTTTACATAATTATATATAACCATTGGATAGTCTTGGAATTAATGTAATAGTTTTATATATTTATATCTGGGATTAAGAAAAATAAATGTCTTCTAAATTTAGATCCATGCTGTACACTTTCTCTTTTCATATAGCTTTTCTTACACTAAAAGGTGCTGCCAGTGAGGACTGGGAGAAAGCCTTACACACAGGCCAAACATATCAAACCCCAGATTCATCTTTTTGACACTTAGGCCTCAGAGGCAACATAAAATCAGCCAAAAAATTCTCACTTTCTTCACTATTCTAATTTTTCTCTTTCTGTATTCAAATAGAAGGCCAAGAAAGATCAGTTATAAAACCACAGAAAATAGACAGTGTACCTCTAGAAATAACAGCGCCAATGTTCAAATGCAAACAAGCATCAGTGCTGGCTGTCAGCTTACTAGCCCTTGATACACGGAAAGACTTAAAGCTGGAACTACTTCGTGGGTGAATGGAAAAGAGTCATATGAAACTCTTAGGAAAAACAAAGGGTGAAGAATTAAAGCACATTATATATAAATGAGTTACTATACTATGTTGTATATGATTTAAAATAAATTCGGGATTTAAAAATAGAGGCCAGGCACGGTGGCTCACGCCTGTAATCTCAGCACTTTGGGAGGCCGAGGTGGATAGATTACAAGGTCAGAAGATAGAGACCATCCTGGCTAACAGAGTGAAACCCCATCCCTACTAAAAACAAAACAAAAAAAAATTAGCCGGGTATGGTGGCACAAGCCTGTAATCCCAGCTACTCGGGAGCCTGAGGCAGGAGAATCACTTGAACCTGGGAGGTGGAGATTGCAGTGAGCCAAGATCTCGGTACTGCACTCCAGCGTGGGCGACGGAAGGAGACTCCGTTTCAAAAAAAAAAAAAAAAAAAAAAAAAAGATAGAATATAGTAATCATCAATATCAGGACATGAACTTGGAAATACCACACAATTCCATTCACAAATACTTATTTAATCTGCATGTTATATATGTTGTAAGCATTCACAATACAAAAATAAAATAGTTGTTAAATGTTTCCCTCCTTTTAGATGGTCACATAGTAAGGAAACCAATGACAATATAGTCATTCCTTTTCATTGGTGGAGGATATGTTCCAAAATCCCCAGTGGATGCCTGGAACTGCAAATATTACTGAACCATATATATACTATGTTTTTTCCCCCATACATACATATATACATATATACATACATACCTATGATAAAGTTTAATTTATAAATTAGGCAGAGTAAGAATAGTAATAATAAAACAGGACAATTGTAACAATATACTGTAACAAAAGTTATGTGATTGTAGTCTCTCTAAAAATACTGTAATATTTGTAGGCTGTGGTTGACCATGGTAACTAAAATCACATGAAGTAAAACTGCAGATAAGGAAGGACTGCTATAACTAAGGTACTAGTGTAAGAAGTGCTAAAATAGTAACAACAGCTCACATTCATTGAGTATGTTCCATGGGCTACTCCATTCTCAGCAGATACTTGCCAACACACATCGACTCCATTTGGGAGCTATTATTATCCTTACTGTACAGAGGGGGAACTGAAGCACTCAAGGTTTAGTAACTTATCCAAGTTCACACAGCTTGGAAGTGCTGGAATAAGAGCTCCAGCCCATGTACCCAAACTCACCAGCATAACTTCTTAACCACTACTACACCCACTAGTTATGCAGGGTGTGCATTAGAGAATCAAGTCTTCAAAAAATAGGGAAGGCTTCACAGAAGTGTACATCACATTCAGTTTGGAGTAATCTTATTAAGAACGTTTCCTAGTAGTCCAGGATGAGCTACAGACTGTCCCTTTCTCCCTTGATTCATTTGCCAAATACATATTGTGCCCCAACTGATTATAGATGGTCTCCAACCTAGGATAGTTTCACTTAGGACTTATTGTTTGTTTGTTTGTTTGTTTTGAGATGGAGTCTTGCTCTGTCACCCAGGCTGAAATGCAATGGTGTGATCTGAGCTCACTGCAACCTCTGCCTCTCAGGCTCATGTGATTCTCCTTCCTCAGCCTCCCAAGTAGCTGGACTACAGGTGCATGCCACGTCTGGGTCATTTTCTGCATTTTTAGTAGAGATGCGGTTTCATCATGTTGGTCAGGCTGGTCTCAAACTCCCGACCTCAGGTGATCTGCCTGCCTCGGCCTCCCAAAGTGCTGGGATTACAGGGATGAGCTACCGTGCCCGGCTGATTTTTTTACTTTATGATGGTACAAGAGCAATATGCATTCAGTAGAAACTGTACTTCGTGTTCCCATACAACCATTCTGTTGTTCACTTTCAGTACAATAAATTACATGAGATATTCAACACTTTATTATAAAATTGTTTTTTTTTTTTTTTTTTTGTACTAGATGGTTTTGCCTAACTATAGGCTAGTGTAAGTGTTCTGAGCATGTTTAGAACACGCTAGAAGCAAGCTAGGCTAAGCTATAATGTTTGGTAGGTTAGGTGTACTTGATGCATTTTTGACTTTCCATTTATTTTCATGTAACCTCATATAGGTTATGAGGACATAACCCTATCACAAATTGAGTAGCGTCTGTATTCCCAATGGCATACAGAGCTGTAAAAAATACAGAAAACAATCCCTATTTCACTGGCCTTAAAGTCTAGCAATGGAGTGTGACAAACAATAAACAAGGTAAAGAAGTAGAATAAGGTGGTAAAGAAATAAAAAAGCAAAAAAAAAAAAAAAAAAAAAAAGAACAGGAAGTGAATTCATTCATTACAGGGTGAGTGAATCTGAGAAAGGATGGTCAGAAACCGGTTCACTATGGAAACAGCACTTAAAATAGGGATGACAGGAGGCAAGCGGTAACAATCTTGTACTATACTTCTGATTCGTATAATAAATTTCCTCATTCTAAGCTGTTTGTTGCAGCCAAAATCAAACCAATTAATACTTAACCTACTTACAGGTTTATTGTGAAGATTAAATGAGAAGGCAGGTGCAATGCACTTAGCATAGTGCCTGGCTTGTAATAAGAACTCAGTGAATGCTATTACACATTACTAGACACTGTTTTAGTAAAATCATGCAATCAGATATATAATGTATCTCCAGTCCACTCACAGTGGGAGACCAAGATAGTCGCTTAATATTCTATCAGATGTGTAAAAAGTAACTGTTTCCAGAATACGTGTATGAAGCATTATAGTTCAGGTCTCAAGTACAGAAATACTGCTTACAATAACCTTCCACGATCTAAAAAGAACTCGGGCTGTTGACATCAAAGGAGTCACCAAAATAGACGTAGGAAGCCCAGAGCCCAGAGCACGAGTGGATGTCAGTATAAGGTATGCAGGGTCAGCTAGCCTAGTCACAGACTTCACTTTCTGGCAGTCTTGTGCCTATTTTTTTGGCTGCAAGGAAAGTGTTTACTTCTCCTTCTATGAACAGATGATTTCCATAGCTCTGGGGTTTGAAAAGGTCAGCAGTGATTAAAAAAAAAAAAAAAGGGGGGGGCTTAGGAAGAGCTCTCAAATTTTCTGCTACTATTATGAATTTCTTTACACAAATGCTGATATATGGAAGACAATCAAGCAATGCATGGAAAATCTGCATTTCAAGTCCAAAAGCAACTCATTCCAGAAAAATTTCCGCAGCTCTCTCCCTAATGATTTAAACATCCATTTTCACTCACTTCTGCAGAAGTACATTCACAGGAAGAGTGAGTGTGAACAGTAGCTTTTATAGCTGGAAGCCACTTTATTTCTTTACCTAGAATGTTGTATGATCCTTTTTCTTTTCACACATGGAAGAGAGTGGATTCTGTTGTTAAAATTCTCTCTACTAAGAAATACTAAAATCATCATCTCTTAGTAGAGTTTTCAGTTTCAGACCCGAAGACTCCTAAAAACCTGAAAATCTTGGGCTAAGCACACCACATGTAACATATTACTGCATCAGAGTTCTTCAGCGTCCCACTTGGCTAAATCATTTTCAAAAACATTTTCTCTTTGGTGATAGATAGAAAGTTCTATATCCATGCCACAAAACCACCAACTACCTTGGGGCACTGTGCATGACTTTACGCTTTCACTCTCCCCCGTTCATAGAAAATGGGACCTAAAAGTGTGAAAACAAACCCCACGTCTGCTCCCAATTTGTTACTTTTTTGATTTGGCAATGTTGTCTTTATTACGTTTTCTGGTTCCCAATGAATACAAAATTAGCCTGAGAGTTTGAATCCATCTTCTCTCGGTTGTGATATCACTACTCTCAGGACATGTCAACAAACTGGCAATTTTTACCAGTTTCCATTTCAGATGAACGTGTAAGCAAGGAGTGATTTACAGTAAATACCCAAGAAGGTTATGGGATTAGAGTCTCTGTAGATGTTTAGCAATAGGACTTGATTCCTGAACGCTTTGGGGATACTTCGGGTATACTGTGGGAGTCAGAGTTCAGGTTAGATGTGACAAGAAGCCCCCTTCCAATCTTGCAGTGCTCAATTTTTCAATCAAATAGTAGAATTCTTTTTGAAACCTAGGAGCAGAAGCTGCTGATCCCATACTCAGTCCAGGGTATTATTTTGAAAAGTGAGAAATAATACACCATCATCATCCAAGAGAGGAAAATACAATACAGGAGTGGAATATAGAATTATTAATAAAATGAAAGGTTTTCATTTTCCTTTCCAATAAAAAAAAGGTAATGCCAAAATATGTCTGAGTTTTCAAAAGATTCTATTTTAAGAGCAGTTTTAGGTTCCCAACAAGATTACACAGAGAGTTTTCATTTATATCCTGTCTCCCTCACACCAGCCCCCAGCATCTACCACTGCCAATCTCCTGCACCAGACTGGATGGTTGTTATGACTGATGAACTCTTATATCATTATCATCCGAAGTCTATAGTTTACATCAAGTGTTTACAACTCTTGGTGTTGTACTGTATCCGATTTTTCATTCTTGCCTGGACAATAGAATTCACGTTGACAGTTGGAAGAAAGTCCTCGGCTGCCATCTCATGCTCCCTTACCTATTTATTGATGGGCTTTTATCACTTAGCCAGTAGAAGACCAGTTTGAACATGACAGGCACTTCATATGGCTTCATTTCTTCACTCAGACAGAAAATTTTAGTATTTCTTTCACTTACAGAAGCAGAATAGCCGATTCTGACCATCCCAGTTAGCATCAAAGCAGCTTCCCACTTCTTGCTCTACCCTTCAGGTCCCCCATACTGCCCCATACTGTGCTCTACCTTTTCTTTTTTATTCATAGAGTTTATCACACTTTTTTTTTTTTATTTCTGAGACAGTCTTGCTCTGTCACCAGGCTGGAGAGTAGTGGTGTGATCTTGGCTCACGGAAACCTCCACTTCCCATGTTCAAACAATTCACGTGCGTCAACCTCTTGAGTAGCTGGAATTACAGGCATGCACCACCACCACAACCAGCTAATTTTTGTATTTTTAGTAGAGACAGGGTTTCACCATGTTCACCAAGCTGGTCTGGAACTCCTAACCTCAAGTGATCCACCTGCCTCAGCCTCCCAAAGTGCTGGGATGACAGGTGTGAGCCACCGTGCCCGGCCTTTATCACACTTTCTAACATCTTAGTTATCTATTAGTTTATTGCCTCCAAGTAAGCAGGGATCTTTTGTTGTTCTTCACCGACAAGGCCCCAGTACCTAGAACAGTGGATGGCACACAGGTAGACAATAAATATCCATCAAATGAAGGAATGAAGGAGGATGCTTTCTAAAAGACAATACTTCAGGGAGTGATTTTGGCCATGGTTCGGAGGCCTAATTAGCCATGACTAACCAAGCCTGGCCAACACTGGAGGGAAAGTTGCCCAGGTCCTATAAGCTGCTGGCTGTGTGGCTGGGCTCCTTGGGGTCCCTGCTAGATGAACATGGCCGCTGTACCATGTGAACAGGATGGAGTGCACAGGGAGCCTAGAGATGTGGTGTGTGCCGATTCCACTGCAGTCACACAAGTCCTTGCTCAGCCTGGGCACACGATTGAGAGAGCACAGTTGTTCCTGGCCGCGTGCAGCAAGGAAGGAGGCATGGAAAAGAGGTGACACAAAGTCAGAGACCTGGAGGTTTTTCCCCATGGGCCATGGGACAGACATGGTGACCCCTAGGAATCTGACTACCACTAGTTTCCCTAATCTTCTCCCGCACACATTCTACTGATGATGAAGAAACCGAATCTCAAGTCAGCTTATGAATGCAATGATAAGGATTTTTTTTTCCTTTTGAGATGTAGTTTCACTCTTGTTGCCCAGGCTGGAGTGCAATGGCACAATCTCGGCTCACTGCAACCTCTGCCTCCTGGGTTCAAGTGATTCTCCTGCCTCAGCCACCTGAGTAGCTGGGATTACAGGTGCCCGCCACCATACTCAACTAATTTTGTATTTTAGTAGAGATGGGGTTCACCATATTGGCCAGGCTGGTCTCGAACTCCTGACCTCAGGTGATCCACCTGCCTTAGCCTCCCAAAGTGCTGGGATTACAGGTGTGAGCCACCGTGCGAGGCCAGATTTTGTTTTTTTTTTTTTTTTCAGAGACAGGGTCTGGCTCTGTCACCCAGGCTGGAGTACAGTGGTGAAACTATAGCTCACTGCAGCCTTGACCTCCTGGGCTCAAGCGATCCTCCCGCCTCAGTCTCTTGAGTAGCTGGGACTATAGACATAAGCCACCATGTCCAGCTAATAAAAGAAAAAAATTTTTTTGTAGAGATAGGGCCTTGCTATGTTGCCCAGGCTTGATGATGAGTATTTTTCATGTGAATTAAAATTCCACAATAAAAAAGGGTAAAAGTAAAAAAGGCAAAAGAATTATGATTTTTTGCTAAACAAATGGATACGGTCAAATGGACCATAAAACGATGAGCTGAGTGAAAGAAAAAGTTTTCTTTATTTTAATACACAAGATAAAAGCTCTGGCTATAGCATGAAAGGAAGGTGGCAGAAGGAGATAAACTATAACTGAGAGAGGAAAGGGAAGTGTAGCAGAAGTCAGTCAAAAGAGTGCTGTTCCCCTGTAATTTCCTGATGTCTAAGTCTGGGATTTTAAAAAAATATCCTGTGCATTATATTATATATGACACGTTACACTCTGCACTTATTTATATCCAGAAAGGGTAACTACGCTATGTTACAAATACATAATGTATCCTACACATACCATTGGCTTCTTTATCCCCAACTCCCCTAGTGGAATGTAGGTTTCAGGTAGGCAAGAATTGTACGTTTTACCCTCAGAACAGGGCCTGGAACCAGATAGGAACTCAATAAATATTGGTTATGTGAGTGAATAAATGATAAATAGCTGCTCACCCACCACCTACTTCCCACTTTACTTGAACTGTGAATTACACCATTCTTTATCTGATATGGGAGAACCACAGTGTTTCTCCTTCCTCTCCCAGGTATGTATCCCAGAGTACCATATACAGATTGAGTATCCCTTATCCAAAATGCTTAGGGCTAGAAGTATTTCAGATTTGGGATTTTTTTGGGGGGGGGAGGGGGGTGGTAATTTTGGAATGTGTACATTATTCTTACCTGTTGAGCATCCCTAATCCAAAAATCTAAAACCTGAAATGCTCAATGAGCATTTCCTTGGAGCATCATATCTGCACTCACAAAGTTGTAGAATTTGGAGTGCTTTAGATTTTGGATTTTCAGATTAGGAATACTCAACCTATACATGTAAGGGAAAGGAAGGAGCCAGTGGTGCCATTTTTATTTCTATAGAAGCTGCCATGCTACACTTAAGACAATTCATGTTGACAGAGTTTGCCTCTTCATTGTGGTTCACTAACTACGACCAGATGCTGACACTTCCCCAAGTCATGGGAAATCAGGGAAGGGCCCTCCTTCCTTCAGCTATGTGGGGGTTATTTAGCCCTGCATAGAGTAGGGCAGGTCAGCCCTGGTGTCAACACAGCTTCAGCTCCTCGAAGAGAAGCTCAGAAGCAAATCAGTAAATGGGCATGAGATAAGAATGCCAGCCGCTTCTCAGTGTTAATTCAAGTACTATGCACAACTGCTCCACTACTAAATTTCAATCACACATCAGCCTCACTGCTGAATCCTGATCACACGAGCTGGCTTTGTCCTGCAGCACAGCCAGAGGTAGAATCAGGACATAGCACTACTGCCATAAGTTTCAGACTGAGTCTAACAAAAGAAAATTTGGATCAATTTAGAATATTGGATTAAGCCCATAAAAAATAAAATCCATGCAGAACTTATTCCAGAAAGAGAATAACATGCATAATAATTATGGAGATTTCTAGTTACACTACCATGTATAATACCAACATAATATCCTAACTTGTATTTCATTACTTATAAAATTGTACAGTTTCTGGAGTCAAGGCAGTATGGACCAAGTGTCACAAAGAGTATACTCAATGAGTGCAGTAATTTATAAAGCATTACAAGTTTTCTAAAACCACATTTTTAAATTCAAGTCTTTGCCAAGTCAATGACCAACAAAATTAGAGCTGCAACTAAATTATAGTGATTATGTAACTCTCAAGTTGCAGAAATCTGTGTTAAAAAAGTACAGAATTAAATAGCAAGTGCAAAAGACAAAATAAATGTGAATATATTTACGTTTAGTATATTCTTTTGGAACAACAGCTTTGACTAGTGAGCACTTGAGGTCACTTATGCTTTTCTTCTGAATATAATTTTGCATGGCACAACCATCAGTAGTTATACCAGAGACCATTTTTTAGTGAAGCAAGCCTTTACCATCCATGATTTAGAGCTAAGCAAAGCAGCAAACCTGCATCTTTCTGGAGTTTAGGAATTCTGCAAATCTGTTTCATCAGTGACTCAGATGGGCTTGTACCCTATCCCTCAAGTTGAGGAATAGTGTAATCTCTGCAGAAGAATGTATGCATTCATGGAGTGTCTTTTCTAAAAGCTCTGGTCTCAAAGCCCTAAATATAAAATTAACATAAAACTTGAAGCACTGAAGCATGGATTTCTTGTAAATCTCTCATCACCCACATTATTATGATACTTTCCTCCATTTCTCAACTTCCTATCCCTTCCAAACCCCTCAATCTGTTTGCTCAATCCCACCCTGAACTCTCTCTCTCCCAATGCAAGTCAAATCTGGTGTCCATGTTTTGTCTGCTCAGCAGGAGAGTCATTTCAACAATCTTCGGCTCTTTATAAGATCCGTTTATTTCTCCCAATATAATAATTAGTTTCAGATGAACCTGGTTGCTGGCACTCGGCTTGGTTCCATTCTGGTACTAGCAAGGAGAGCAGATACTTCCTGTTGCACTAATTTTTAGAGCAAAGAATCTGGGTACTATGTTAGACCCAGAACAAAACTTTTGCAATTGACTTCTTTAAAATATAGCTGAGTTTCAATAATCTAGATTCTCAAAAGAGATCTAGAAATTACAATGATGGGAATCTTTCCAGTTTACTTTTAAAATGGTTCAGGTAAATTATTCCTCCATTTAGCAAGCTATAATAGATCATCAAGAACACAAATCTTATGAAAATAATCAGTGCTGTATTCTTGCAAACATAAAGAGGTTGTAAGTAGGAAGCCAACAGCATGATCTTAACATCTTACAACTTAATTAGCTTTTAGGAGATAATAAATATTGATAGGTAAGTAAATATACTGCCTTGGAAATAAGGATATTAGGGGGAGAATTCTAGAAGATTTGTTCGCAGTGATACAGAAAAATCAAGCAAGACATTCTTTTTTTGTTTTTTTGTTTTTTTTTTAGACGGAGTCTTCCTCTTGTCGCCCAGGCTGCAGTGCAATGGTGCAATCTCAGCTCACTGCAGCCTCTGCCTCCTGGGTTATAGCGATTCTCCTGCCTCAGCCTCCCAAGTAGCTGGGATCACAGGTACCCACCACCACGTGCAGTTAATTTTTGTATATTTAGTAGACACGAGATTTCACCACATTGGCCAGGCTGGTCTTGAACTCCTGGCCTCAAGTGATCTGCTTGCCTCGGCCTCCAAAAGTGCTGACGCGAGCCACCGTACCTGGCCACAAGGCATTTTTTATAAACAGAATGATCAAGACGATCTACATGAAGCACAACGAAAAGAGGCAGACTCCCAGGGGAAAGGGAAGTTTTCATGGTTTTCCTTTGGGTCTCTCACATGTCTCCTATCAGTCCCTGCACATTTCAACTCATTAATTCAGTACCTGTCGTGGAGCCATCTGTGGATGCTTTTATCATCATAACCTTAGGTTATCCTGTTCGTAAATCCCAGCAACCCCTGAGCTATGCTTTCAGGTATGGTTTACTTTGATGCATACGCGCTTTGAGGCTCTGAATTATGCAATACCTCTTAGTGTCTTCAAGTTTTCGTATAAGTGAAAGCAATCTCCTCTCTCATCACACAACAATACGATTTCGTATGCTTTATCTTACCTTCACACGTACGGCCATCTGCAGAGATTGAGAAACCCTGTTGGCAGACACAGTGGAAAGAGCCCTCTGTGTTTAGGCACTCCCCTTGAGGACCACAGAGCCCTGGATGTTCACATTCATTAATATCTGTAATTTAAAAGAGAGTCTTAAAAACTTGAAAAAATTTGGTTTTGTTCTCATATACTATCAAAGAGATGGTAAAGAAATCTATTCTGACATGGCTGGACATGTATTTAGTGGCACAACTATACCATTTGTCCATAAATCGAACACAGGACAAGCTGAGTTATGAGAGAGAAACTATTTAGGTTGAGTCAGGAAATAGACAAAGTACAACCATTTTTGACCTGCAAGAAAAGCAATTTCATAGGTTCAACCCAAAGCTACCCTTATTTTAGACATATAGGGGCTTGAGGAACACTCCACAACTCTGAGAGATGTTCTTTATTGGTGAGAATGCTGTGTTCTTCTTTGTCCTCTCCCATTGCCATGCACACAGCTGTTAGAGTCTGTAGTACCTTGTTACATTTCTGCCTATCCATCCCTAGGATGTGGGCTTCTTAAGGGCAAGGCTAGACATGTCTTATTTATAGTATCTGGCTCATAAATGGCACTTCACAAATGTCTGCTGAATATATAAATGAAATAGACTGTACTCTATAACTCATTGGAAATGGGTAACAGAAATAAAATACAAGTGAAAGAAGGCCTATTTATTTATTTTAGAGACAGGGTCTCACTCTATTGCCCAGGCTGCAGTGCAGTGCATGATCACGGCTCATTGCAGTCTCAAACTCCAGGGCACAAGTAATCCTCTCTCCTCAGCCTCTCGAGCAGCTGGCACTAAGGTACTGGCCCCATGCCTGGTTAATTTTTTAAATTTTTGGCAGAGATGGGGTCTCACTGTGATGCCCAGGCTGGTCTGGAACTCCTGGCCTCAAGTAATCCTCCTGTCTTGGCCTTCCAAAGTGCTGCAATTACAGAGCTACCATGAGCTATGGTACCATGAGCTACCATGCCTGGATTTTAGACCGTGAAAATTCATATTTGCATGGCTTCCGATGATGAAATCAGCGAATGAGGGCTTAGTGCAATGCCTACCACACAATGAAGGGTCAAAAAGCAGTAACTACTATTAAGAAGACTCATGAACAGATCATGCCATACACTTATGTTGTTGACTTTATGCTCAGCTTGTCCTCAGTGTAATTGTGCTCCCCATGGCCAGGGTCAAGGGCTACTTCCAAACACTGATAACCCACGGACTGTTACTGTAAGTAACATGCTCTTTTAAACCAGTTCTAATTATATTGGCTAACGGTGCCCAAGATGAAACATAAAGCACCTAGAGAAAGGTTCACCTGTTCACAATGGTTCTGATACATGCAACTGCCTAACTGTTGGTTTACTCATCTGTGTCCCTCATTACACTGATGGCTCCTTGATCAGCGATTTCACAGAAATTCATAATTGGGCATGCATAAATCAAAACACAAAACTGAACTGCATTCTGAATCTCAAATGTATCCTGCCACATTTCAGTTGAAAAGCTCTGCGTTCCTGACTCCTACTGGGTACACTGCAGGGTCTTATGAATGTTTGTCCACCACAAAATTTCTCAGTTATTTTCCTTCTCTGCTAACTGAATGGGGACTAGTGAAGGTTCTTTTAGTTAACTGGGGTCATAAAAATGATCACATGTCCTTAGCAGCAGCATTCAGGTGGCATAGCTCCACTAAGGTTGTTTTCCTATTTTCCCGAAGTCTTGTAGGCCTTCCCTTTATCTCTTACAAAAGACGTCTTCAGTACAGGAACCCACATGACTACTGCAAAGCTTAATAAGAACAGGGAAAAGGTACAGATTATATGTTCTTCCTATTGGCTACTAGAACATGCTTGGCCACTGACCCAGTGGTCTTCAACAAAGTCATCCCTTTCCCTACAGCCAGAATCTCCTGAAGCTCTTCTTTTTGACTTGTTGATCTTCCTGTGCAACAGAAATTCTGGCAATTATTGATTTAACCATCTTCCTTTATTAATCCTGAACTCTTGACCCTTCCATCTGCCTCGTAATTCAGATTATTTGGCCTGCCCATTGCTGAATAAAAATAACAAAACCAAGCAGGAATTACTCATACTTTCTTAACAACTCTCCTATTCTTGTTACTGTCACTAGTTTTTAGGTATTTCAAACAAGGTCAATGAACCATTTTCTACTTATATATTTCTCAATATGATTTTACTCTGTGAAATCTTTACTTTTTTTTTTTTTATAAAATCTCTGATATTGTCTATGTTTGTTCTCTACCTATTCGTAATAGCTTAGATTGGCCATCCTTTTTGAATTTTGACCTCCTTTTGGTCCTCAGATCCACTCTTTACATCCAACCTGCTGCCCAAGAATTACCTCTATCTGAGGAAGAAGGTGGCATGAAGTTCCACTGGCCTGGCGATCAAGCCCAGGACCTATATCCATCTTATTGATCCCCCTTCTTATTTTATACTATGTCTCAGTGTGATCCTTTAAAAAAATACCTGCTTTGCAACTTTGCATAAGGAATAACGTGCACAAAGTTTTTGCATCAAAAAAGTCACTGATTAACACAAATAATTGTCTAAAAAGTTTGATGACAGGAACTGAAGATGAATTCCTAGACTCTTTTTTTTTTTTTTTTTTTTCCGGAAAATGCTAAAAAAAAAAAACATGAATATTTGGAACTAGGGAAACATATGCATTCAATTTGGATTGTACTTATTGAGGCATTTCTAAACTATGCTGCTAGTAACTTCGAGCTGAAAGCCAGATTATATTTAAGTTGGGTTTCTTTCATGGGTCCGCGATTCCACAGAAATTCATAATTTGGCATGCGTAAATCAAAACATGAAACTGAACTGCATTCTGAATCTCAAATGTATCCTGCCACATTTCTAAAGAGACTATTAACATGGAATTTCCATACTGTTTGTATATCATCGTTAGTTTTGTGTGGGAAAGAAAATCTTAAATATGCTTCCAACTGAAAATGCCTTACTGAATATAGAAGTATTTTCAGAACATTAGGTAAGGTTTAAAGTTTATGCCTATCACACACTGTTATTCAAACATGTCCATGGTTATTAGCATTGCCATCAATTACATTTTCAGAATTTAAACAAACTCTGAAATCTACACCTCTCTACAGAATGCTGACATGATCAAGGGATTAGAGAAAAGTAGGCTACTAACTTCAGGCAGAGTGAAAGATCACAAAACTGCTCTAGTGACATAGCGAAAAGAGATAATTCAAAACAAGGTGAGTATATACGCCATCACATACAGCTTCTGATAGGAGGCGGTGGGTGATAAAACAGATTCACAGACACTACAGTACTAAGACCTACTTCAGAAATGCTTCTCATTTATTTGGATTTACATTTTTCAGACATATTAACTTATTCTGGAAAATAGGAATAAACGTGACAGAGAATGAAATCAATTTAATAATGATTGATAGTCAATAAAACCCTGTATGTTTGGAGTAGTTGCATATTTGAGAGGTGATATCAAACCACAGACACAAATTTAATATATTGAGAGAATGGAGTAGTGCAATTAATGAATCAGATAACTAAATTAGTTCCGTGTGATTGAACTCTAGAAGTTAAATTTATGCAATATGAAATCTTGGTCCATTTTTATTAAGATTTGGTTTTGCCTGTATTTGGCTAAAACAAATTGTGACGAGAAGAATTAGAAAAGAAAATATACTTTTAAGCCAAAAGCCTATAATAAAACAAGATTCAGGGTTTGTTTCCCCCCCTTTTCTTTTTTCCATCTCTTGGTATTTTTATATAAATCAAGATTCATTTTGTTAAAAGGTAATAGTCCCAAAGTGGAAATATTCTCACATATATTTATAAGTCAAATGTTCCTTCTCTTTTGCTTTAAATCCAAGCACATTTAATTTCTGCATTGGAAAAAACTGAATTTCACCTTATTGCATTAGGATGGCAAATAAATGCATGATCTCAAATGAGGTACATGGTATATTTAAACCTTGGGATTTTAAAAATATCTGTCTTGGGTACACATCAAGTGCAGGAAGGTATATATTTAAATATTGGGGTCAGTAAAGGAATTAATTTTTAAAAACCTTGTGGCAAAGGTCCATGTTTTTCATATCTCTGAAACACAGATGGGTGTGACTGGTAATATAGATACATAATTCCAGTGCCACTATCTTAGAGAATAGACACCATCTTCTCCTACGAGAATACTGTTATTTGGGACATGTGAGATGAGATATAATTTACGGCAATTCAGAATTTTTAAAAAATCATACATATTCAGTAATAGTGGGCAAAAAGTAACTCCAATGATTTTTTTTATTTATTTGTGCTTTGGGATACACTACACAGGTCCATAATGGTAGATAAACAATAAGAAAAAATAATATTTATCAGGTATCAGAAATAAAAGATAAAAGGTAAAATAAGCGTGAATTTT
>NW_016804835.1:458763-482479 GCF_001698545.2 Rhinopithecus bieti
TTATTTATTTATTTATTTATTTATTTTTTGAGACGGAGTCTCGCTCTGTCACCCAGGCTGGAGTGCTGTGGCCGGATCTCAGCTCACTGCAAGCTCCGCCTCCCGGGTTCACGCCATTCTCCTGTCTCAGCCTCCCGGGTAGCTGGGACTACAGGCGCCGCCACGTCGCCCGGCTAGTTTTTTTTGTATTTTTTAGTAGAGACGGGGTTTCACCGTGTTAGCCAGGATGGTCTCGATCTCCTGACCTCATGATCCGCCCGTCTTGGCCTCCCAAAATGCTGGGATTACAGGCTTGAGCCACCGCGCCAGGCCGAAGTGTGAATTTTCAGTGGAAAATATAAACATGGGTTTACTAATACTAGTAAATATAGGAAAGCTTGTGGGGCAAGTCAGGTATAGCTAAAAGTGCTGGGATACAGAATCTAGAGAATTTAATTTTTTTAGCCATGGTGTCGAAATGACTCAATGGGCTACCTTGTGAGAGAAATCACTTAATTTCACTTTATTCTTTGTTTTGGCTATAAATGTAACAATAATTGGTATGGCAATGTAGGGAAGAGTAGTGGGAAAAGATCCTGGGTTCAAATCTCAACTTTACCACTCATTAGAGAGCAGCACACTCATTAACTTCTCGAAGCCTCAGTTACTCATGCACAAAATGAATTCAAGAAAAGCTACCTCTGAAGTTGCTGCAAGAATTCAAAGAGATACCAAGATATCTACAGTACTCAGCACACTGAAGCAGCTCAGTTAAAGCTGCTGTGATTGTTATTATTAGTACCTGTGTCGTGTTGCCGTGTTTTTATTAGCACCCTGCGTGCACTGTACAGTTTGGAAGATTAAACGTGACAGGACATTGAAAAAATATAAGATCCCCTTCTTCATGATTTTGACTACATTATTAGTGAGGCTTTTTAGGAAGAGGAAAAGCAATGGTGAGACAGGTGCAGTGGCTCATGCCTGTAATCCCAGCAAAAAAAAAAAAAAAAAAAAAAAAAAAATGGTGGGCACTGGATAAAAACAGAGTTAGAAAAGGACAGATAAATATCACCTATGAGACAAAATAAAATACACCCATAAAAGACGCTATAAAGATAATTTAGAACCCAGTACCAAGGTTACAGCATGGAAGGAACAGTAAAGTACAGGTGACCTCAGCATGGAAGCACGCAGAGCGAGGACACGGCTCTGACTCGTGTGAGTTTCAGGTGACACTATGTTGACAAAGCAACACCTTCCTGCACTTGATGTGGACCCAAGACAGGTATTTTAATATCAAAAATTGACATAGATTATTTACATACAAATCACGTGGCAAAACCACAGACTATCATCTGGAAACATGGCAGAACTGAAGAATTACGTAAATAATGACTGAGGAAAAAAAGAGAGCAAGAAATACCTTGACATGTTTTATTGTCGTCTAGCTGGAATCCATCTGGACAAGTACAATCATAGGACCCCGCAGTATTAATGCAGTCTCCTCTCTGGCAAACACTCTTGTCCTCCAAGCATTCATTGATATCTAAAACCAATTTAAAAAATTTTAAAACCAAATAAATCACATATCAGAAAATTAGACATTTCTCTTACATGTAAAGGTACACTATTTTATATCATTTATAATACATAATTTTAAATACATGACAACTTCAAAATTTTTTTTAAATAAAGCATTTTAAAAGGTGTTTTGCCTTGAAGCTTTGAACAAAAAAATGAAACTTTTTTTTTTTTTTTTTTTGTTTTTTTTGATACAGTCTTGGCCTGTCACCCATGCTGGAGTGCAGTGGTGCTATCTTGGCTCACTGCAACCTCCACCTCCCGGGTTCAAGTGATTCTTATGCCTCAGCCTCCTTAGTAGCTGGGATTACAGACGCCCACCACCACGCCTAGCTAATTTTTGTATTTTTAGTAGAGATGGGGTTTCACCATGTTGGCCAGTCTGGTCTTGAACTCCTGACCTCAAGTGATCCGCCCACCTCAGCCTCCCAAAGTGTTGAGATTACAGGCGTAAGCCATCACACCTGGCCAAGAAATGGAACTTTTAAACATCAAATGAAATTAAATGGAAGAGGAAAAGTCAAAATTCTGAAGCAATTAATAATTTACTTGATTATGTTGTTGGTGATGATAAAGACTTAAAATATTTGAAAAATACTTATTAAGTATATCTTGAGCAACACTTGATCTACTTATACAAGCTCCTGTATTATGCATTACAGAAAAAATTCAAAAGTTTTCAGCATGGTCTTTGTTCCCAAAGAGAAATGTCTGTTCAAAGAAACAAACTATACTGCATTATTAACAATAAAATAAACAAATGATACTGTATTAAACACAAAATATTACATTGTTTTATAAGTCCAAACCAATTTAACACAAGAATTGTCACAAAATATAATTATCTGACAAAATAATAGCATCAACTTTAGGGGTCATATGCATTTAGACAAAGAGTATCATAAAGTTTAAAATAAAACTTTTGTGTAACAGAAGCATATCTGTAAATTTACTTATAGTAAATTTCAGACTAGGGTTGAATATGGGGGAGTTGGAAGAGAAGGGACTTTTGAACAGAAGGAGAACAGCAAGATCAAAAACCTAGTTTAAGTCACTTAAGTCAGCAGCTGTAACAAACAGGTTTGAGGTAGCCTGGATTTTAAATAACGTTTAAAAATGTTAAAAAAAAATTCACAGCAAATGCGCAACCAACAGTGGTATACGTAACCAATAATGAGCTTTGACTGTGAGAATGAAAGACAATTAATGACCCCCCTTCACCGCATGAACGCAGGCAGATCTTTCTCAAGGGCTGCTGATTACCATGTTTACCCCTAGTCAAAGCTCATTATTCCTAATGTAGTCCATGAGCCCCTCTTCTGTTGTGTCTGTGAGGATTTAAGTTACTAGCAATGAAGAAAGCTAAGGAACAAAACCTTCTTTGTTTTCTCAGAATTTGGCATTTTATGGCGTTTCTTGCAAATAATTTTAATTGCTGCCAAAATATGAGCGATTCCAGGAAGAAGTGAATATGGAGACTGTTGCCATCTGTCTAATACGCCCGGCTGTCTGGTTCAAGTACGGTGATACCGAATTTCATTTTTCTCCTAGAATCCAATCAACCAATTCACTGGCTTCTGTCCTATTCACAGGGCAAACCAAAGAGAAATAAGAGAGTGCCTTATCACTTCTTTCTATCAAATAAAAACAAGTTATTATAATGACCGTTCACCCAGAACGAAAATGCTTCCAGGTACTGACCCTAAAACATGAAACACAGGTGATGTGAATTTGTCTCAACTAAGGCAGGTTCTCAACTTTTTCTTTAATGCGTTTTTCTAACTTTACTGAAGTATAATGTATATAAAATAAATTCATCTGCTTAAGAGTCAGCTCAATGAGTTTTTTTTTTTTTTTTTTTTTTTGAGACGGAGTCTGGCTCTGTCGCCCAGGCTGGAGTGCAATGGCGTGATCTCAGCTCACTGCAAGCTCCGCCTCCCGGGTTCACGCTGTTTTCCTGCCTCAGCCTCCCGAGCAGCTGAGACTACAGGCACCCGCCACCACACCTGGCTAATGTTTTTGTATTTTTAGTAGAGACGGGGTTTCGCCGTGTTAGCCAGGATGGTCTCGATCTCCTGACCTCATGATCCGCCCGCCTCAGCCTCCCAAAGTGCTGGAATTACAGGCTTAGGCCACTGCGCCTGGCCAGCTTAATGAGTGTTCACAAATGTATACACATCCTTGTGACCACCATCCCAATCAAGGAATAGGCATTTCCATCCCCAACACATTCCCTCTCACTCCTTTTGTGCTTGGGGGCTTCTTCCTCTCGGCATAATAGTTTTGAGATTCACCCATGTTGTTGTGTGTATCAATAGTTCTCTGTCTTTATTGCTGGGCAGAATTCCATTGAATGAATGCACCATAATCTGTTTACTCATTCACCTTTTGATGAGCATTTTGGGTTGCTTCCATTTGGGCCATTGTGAATAAGGTTTCTATAAACATTTCTAGAATCGTAAGTCTTTGTGTAAACATATGCTTTTACCTTTTTTGAGTAAATACCCAGGAAAAGGATGCATGAGTCATGGAATAGGGTTATATTTAAGTTTTGAACAACTGTTACCTAAAATGGCTGTGGCAATTACATTCCCACAGGAAATGTATGAGAACTCCGATTGTTCCACATTTACTCTGATAGCTCTACAACTATTTTAATGGGTGAAAAGTAGACAATCAGTTTTTTTTTCTTTTGTTTTGGAGATGGAGTCTCGCTCTGTTGCCAGGCTAGAGTGCAGCAGTGTATCTCGGCTCACTGCAACCTCCGCCTCCCGGGTTCAAGCAATTCTCCTGCCTCAGCCTCGCAAGTAGCTGGGACTACAGGCACCCGCCACCACGCCCAACTAATTTTTGTATTTTTAGTAGAGATGGTGTTTCACCACGTTGGCCAGAACGGTCTCGATCCCTTAACCTCATGATCCATCCGCCTTGGCCTCCCAAAGTGCTGGGATTACAGGCGTGAGCCACCATGCCCGGCTCTGTTCATGCTACTTTGAAGTAATTTGATTCTCATTTATTTTCCAAAATCTAAGACAAAAAATGAATGTGAGGGAAAAGAGCATTAAGTGTTTATAAATAATTATATACATTAGAAAGCTGAACATATGTTAGGGTTAGGTTTAGTTTAATTTTTTTTTTTTTGCAAAGCCTTTATCTGTCTTCAAAGCAATGAAAAGGCTGAACATTAAGAGGGCCCAGTATGGTACTGTTTCATACCACCACCTGAGGTAGTGTGAAAAGATATATTTTTCCTAGAAGTACAGTAACAGGTTTTAAGGGCAGGAACAGTGAATCACTGTCATCTTTCTACCAAGACTGAGCTTGCTGATGTCACCAACTACTTCCAGCTTGCTAAAAATCCCACGGTTAACTTTTGGTCCTTCTGTTACCTAGCAATAACATTTGACACAATTCATCACTCCCTCCTCCTTGAAACACTTTCTTCTCTTGGATTCTGGGTTTTCTCCTTCGTCACTTGCCACTTTTCCCTCAATCTCCTTTGCTGGTTCTTACCCATTTCCTCACTTCTGAATGTTGGAGGGCCCGGGATTTATCTCTCTTCTAGCTATACTCATTCCCAATCAATTTCATGGCCTAGAACTCACCCCTAAATTCCAAATGCATAGATCCAATTGCCTTTCAGATACCTTCCTTTGAATATTCATCTTGGGCATCGAAAATGGAAAGTGCCCATGTGGTGCCCCTCATGTCTCCACACGGCTGGTTCCTCGGGCATCCGCACCTGCTATTCCTCTGAACTGAATGCTCTACCCATAAATGATTAAATGTTATCATCCCAGGGAGGCCTCTACTTGCCTCTTTATTTAAAATCACCACCCTCCCTCAACACTCCCCATATACCCCACTCTATTTTTTCTGTAAAATGTATTGCCATTTAACAAACTATATATTTTACTTATTTATCATACATAAATATTTTGAGACAGAGTCTCACTCTGTTGCCCAGGCTGGAGTGCAATGGTGCGATCTTGGCTCATTGCAACCTCCACCTCCTGGGTTCAAGCGATTCTTCTGCCTCAGCCTCCTGAGTAGCTGGGACTACAGGCGTGCGCCACCATGCCCAGCTAATTTTTATTTTTTTATTTTTATTTTTGTTTTTAGTAGAGACGGGGTTTCACCATGTTGGCTAGGATGGTCTCGATCTCCAGACCTCGTGATCCACCCACCTCGGAATTCCCAAAGTGCTGGGATTACTGGCGTATGCCACCACGCCCGGCCGTTTATTGTATTTTTTTGTTATCTCCCACACTACAATGTAAGCTACACAAGGGAAGGAATTTCTGTTTGGTTTATTGCACTATGCCTAGAACAGTGCCCGGCACAAGTTCCACACTAAATAAGTATTTGAACGAATACATAAGTGAATGTATGAATGACTCTGATTTGGAAAGAAATACCAGAAAGAAATACTATCCCACCTTTCCACCTTTTTAAAATTTTGTCCACAAATAAATGACCAAGAGCAAAGGGCACAGAGGGAAAGGGAAAGACATCGTAAATAATGAGTCATCTTCTCAGCTTTGTAAGGGACTGAAGGGAGCAACCTTAGTGAGGAAAAGTTAAGATAGACACGAGATTCAAGACTGTGCTTGGAGGGAACGAGTCACAGGCAGAGCCTTTGAAAGCTGAGATGCTCAAGACCACTAAGAATGAGGACAACTGAGGCACCCTCATTATCACAGAATGAGTGGGTACCAAGCATGCCGGAGTCAGTAGCGCACAGAAGCAGGCACAACACTTGGGATTCTGACGCTACGAGGAGGCCAGCAGGATGACAGGACAATACCGTCAGAAAACAAGGTCTTTGCCAGAGCTATTAGGGGAAGATTACACATGTAAATATAAAAGCCAACAAGAAAGATGACTCTTCCTTGCACAGCTGTGAGAGGCATGTGAACAGTCACAACTTAGTTAATTATGGCTAAATATCACTGGGGAGGGTCAGAAACATTGCTAGCTGGGAATTAGCAGGCTGAAGTGCTAACATAGTTTCAAAGGGAGCTCTAAATTAGTTGGATGGACTCCAGTCCTATTTATAACCCATTATACTAGGGAAACTAGTCCTGGCTTTAAAAGAAAAGGGCCTGATTATATATTCTAAAAGAAGCTTTCTTATGGAACATAATCATATCTTATATACATTAATAATGAAGAACAAGTTTGCTAAAATTTTTTGTGTGACTTTTCATGAAATGGATGTTTTTGGAATAAAAACCTTAAACTTCTGTTAAGATGCTTACACATTAAAAGAGGCAAAGCAGAGGAACATGCCCTCCAACGAACATGAGTTACACAAGACTTAATCAGCGGTGCAGTTCCTTCTTGGCTCGGCCAGGAATCAGGACAGAAGAGATGCGGATGGTCAGTTTATGTTTTCAGTGCCCTAGCACAGGGGTCCTCAATCCCTGGGCCATGGACTGGTACGGGTCCGTGGCCTGTTAGGAACCGGGCTGCACTGCAGGAGGTGAGCAGCAAGGAGGGAGAATTACCACCCGAGCTCCACCTCCTGACAGATCAGCAGCTGCATTCGATTCTTACAGGAGGGTGAACCCTCTTGTGAACTGTGCATGTGAGGGATCTAGGCTGCATGCTCCTCATGAGAATCTAACTGATGCCTGACGAGCTGAGGTGGGACGGTTTCATCCTGAAGCTACCCCCTCACCCCATCCAGGAAACTGTCTTCCACGAAACTGGTCCCTGGTGCCAAAAAAGTTGAGGACCACTGCCGTAGCATATACCTTACCAGTTACTTAGTTCTAGAATAGATTCTTCCATAAATGGCTCCCTCCAACATGACGGACCCTCCCACCTTGGGATGCCACTACCTTGAATCATTATTGTTTACCCACATATTAGAGAGTTCCCAAAACACAACTTTTTCATACATAGTCATATCTTATATTATCACTTGTCTGACCTATTTCTCAACAGGGGTCTGTGTGTGTGTGTGTATATATATGTATGTGTGTGTGTGTGTGTATATATATATATTATTTTTTTGAGACAGTCTCGCTCTGTCACACCCAGGCTGGTGCAGTGGTGTTATCTCAGCTCTCTGCAACTTCCGCCTCCCTGGTTCAGGCCACTCTCCTGCCTCAGCTTCCCAAGTAGTTGGGATTATAGGCACCCATATCATGCCTGGCTAATTTTCTTTTCTTTCTTTCTTTTTTTTTTTTGAGACAGAGTCTCACTCTGTCACCAGGCTGGAGTGCAGTGGTGCGATCTCGGCTCACTGCAACCTCCGCCTCCCGGGTTCAAGCAATTCTCTTGCCTCGGCCTCCTGAGTAGCGGGGACTACAGGTGCGTGCCACCACACCCAGCTAATATTTGTGTTTTTTTTAGTAGAGATGGGGTTTCAGCATGTTGGCCAGGCTGGTCTTTAAGTCCTGACGTCAGGTGATCCGCCCACCTCGGCCTCCCAAAGAGCTGGGATTACAGGCGTGAGCCACCACGTCCGGCCCCAATAAGTATATTGATTACAACTTTTCATTGGTGTTATTAACTCTTTGAGGAACATGATCACCTTAGGATAAAATCTTAGAAGTTGATTTACTGATTCATTAACAGTATACACTTTAAGGCCTTTAAAACACTGCCAAAATCACCTTCCCGAGGGTTGGCTCATTTTACACTCCCAGCAGCAGGAGGATATGGGGACTCAGCCACTTGTGACTGCTTGTGCCAAGTTCTCTGGTCAGGAATGCAGATGCTGTAAACGACAATGGATCTTTCCCAATCAACTGGACTGGTAGTGAAAAACGATTTGGGGCTGCTGAAATACGTGTCATGAAACCATTCACCAACAGGCTCATCCACTTCTCTCAAAGGTGGGGTTCAGACCCTCCTTCAAAAACTCAGACCCTGCATGGGAGACACAACCCTGCCAACACTCCTATTTCTGGTTTCACAACTGACAGGCTCTAAATGCAGCGAAGCCCCAGGTGGGCTGGGGAAAAGCTTGTTACTTAGGCAGACAATGAACACAGAGCAAGGTCACAAGGGACAGACTGGTGGTAAAAGTGAAAAAGAAGTCCACTGGGAGAACATATTCCCCTCTCCATAAGCAGGCCTGGTTCAGGCATCCAACCACTGCAGAGAGCTTCTCAGCCAAACAAGTAGTGGAAGTGGTTGATGACTGCACGATGCTCGACACGTGGGATATCTTTCAGAAATATTTTATGCAAAAAGCCAAAAACTGAATTGACGTTTGGCTCTGAAAAACCTTCTAATTACCTGGAAACTGAAGTTGTATTTACTTATTTGAAACATTTGGAAATTGGTTCTGCATAAATAAGGTGTTACAGTTCAACTATGCACCCAGGATAAACCATCTATAGCAGGTAAAGTTAAACTGATTCTTTTATGCCTTTGGCTGGCACAAGTCTAAAAGACAGCTCCAAGCAGTGCAAAGAAAATCTGGACTCTACTCCCTTCTTTGAATTATTTGTGTGGCCCCGGGGAAGACACTGTGCAGGGACCTAATGTCTTCACTACGAAATAAAGAGATTGGGCTCAAAGGATCAAGGCTGAGAAGATGCCCAGATTTCCCTCCAATCTGGGCATTTTATGATTCTGAAATCAGGAGCAATTCTTACCTTCACAGTGGTCTCCAAGCCCGGATGCTCTGTAACCCTGGTCACACACACACTGAAAAGAGCCCTCAGTGTTCCTGCACTGCCCATGAGCACAGAGATGACGGTGCTGGCATTCATCAATGTCTATGAGCAAGAGAATACAAAGAAACTGTAGAAGTGGTGCTTCAAAAACATTTTCAATCAGTCTCAATTGGATCAGTGTAAATTCTAGAAAGACAGTGTTGATACAAGTAATGACCATCATATATTGTCCTTTTTGTAATACTATCTCAGGAGACTTTTTTGCTTATCGAATATTCAGAGTATACATGAAGACATGGATATTGCTTCTTTATAAAACAATTGGCCTTATACAGTGTGGATTCTGTTCTTAAATAAGAAATGGTGTTTCCTCTCAAGAACTCTGGACATTTGTGGTTGACACAGGTGAGATCAAAATATCTTCAAGTTCAGGAAGCATGTACTTATTGGGAAGTGAAGTATTTCTGTGTGAAATTCAATGAAATATTTATTTAAAAAGTCTAAGGTCAACCCCAGCAAATCCAGAATCCTCACTATCACCTGTAAGAACAGAACATATTTTGCAAACTTTATCTCTAAGGGGAACATTATTTTTACTAAGAAGTCTTCTTTAACGATTTTTTAAAAGGCAAAAATTTTTCAACACTAAATACAAAAAATTAAGGTTATTAACATTCCACAGCATAAAGCAGCCCGAAATAATGACTTTCTAATTGCTGAAATCCAAGCATATAAAACCTTTAAATTAATTTACGTGTTTAAATGGAAATTACCTTCTGCAGTAAAGAATTACACAGAGAGCAATAATCTTTCTTCCTAATACTAATGCCTAGCCATTGATAGCTAATGCCATAGGTTTTCAAATTTAATGGTCTTCCATCTTGTTTTATTGACTTTCCTAACTTATGTTTAAGACCCTGGCTTTCTGGCACTATAATGCAATTATCTAGGTAATTTTTAAAAGGTACCCTCATTTGATTGAGGGTACATTTTTTCAGATCAGGTGCTTTAAGGTGAAGTTTCAGTAGTTCATGTTACTACACTCTTACCTTCACACTGGTCTTTAGCTGCCGACAGCTGGTACCCCTGCCCACAGGTGCACCTGAAGGAGCCCTCGGTATTTTTGCACTGCCCGTTTACGCATAGATTCCCTTGCTGACATTCATCGATATCTGCAAACACAACAATGGCAATTTTTCTGAAAGAGAGACTACCCAGGAGAATGCAGTGCTCCCTGCAATGCATTCTGGGGTTAGTGTTACAAAAATAATAGTAGTACTCATATCTGGCACTACACACTTTAGTATGTATCACAACACCTATGCTGTTGTATCAACCTCAGTATACTGAACTATAGAATAGAAGTAACTACAAATAGACAATAAACCAGTAAGCTACTTATAATAATCATACTCCTCACCGTCAATGTCTTAGAATACAACATGAAATATTTTAGAGTTGCAAACAGAAGGCAGAACCTGATGCAATATAACGACGCTTAGACAATTTGTAGACCTGTTTAGTTTCATGAAAGAAGTCAGAAGTAAAACTCTACTAGGAATTTGAAAAGCAAAACCAAAAACATAAGCAGTTACGGAAGGAAACAGATAGTTCTACTTTATCTAGAAGTTGAACTATGAGGCCAAATAGTTGTATAAAGAACTCTGGCTCATTTTCAAAGTAACAAGGAAAGCCAAGAGAAATGGTAGTATTATGATGACTGCTGAATACCAAAGGAGAAAGTGATAAGTGAGGATTTTTAAACATGCTTTGACTGAAGATAAAACCACTAACTGAGAAAGAATATAATTCTTAATAAGTGTCCTAGAAAATGTCATGTATGCGAAGTTACACAACTGAAGTAAAGGACTGGCTTCATCAATAATTTGAACACGTCTGGTAAGAGTAGAGTTTTCCAGATGTTTTTGTTTGGCCATTATATTGGTCTGACCTAAGCAGATAATGCTGTCTTGCCTTGTCAGTGCAAATACAACCTCAGAATGTTCTGCTGAACGGCTAGCCAACTTGTAAGAGTCTATGATTATTAAAACATGATAGGTACAACCAATCTTCATCACCTACATGACAGGTTTGTTGTGAAGATTACCAAAGGGAATAGATATAAAACACATAAGCCCTCTACTCACAGGGGGAAAAAGGAGCCCTAATCTAAAAGGAGTAATAGAGTAATAAAAAAAAAGGGGGGGATTTAAAAAAAAATAATGTCCTATAGATCAACGTATGACTGTTGTTTTCTTCAAATTTTCTTACTTAAAATGCATCTAAAAGTGTTTGTCAGGAAAACTCAATTAACTGTATAGGCCTTTCACTCAAGTATTATTGACAATTACCTGTTTACCCTGAGCAAAGTTTCATTTCTTTTTTTTTTTTTTGAGACGGAGTCTCACTCTGTCACCAAGCTGGAGTGAGTGCAGTGGTGCTATCTCGGCTCACTGCAACCTTTGCCTCCCAGATTCAAGCGATTCTCCTGCCTCAGCCTCCTGCCCAGTTCATTTTTGTATTTTTAGTAGAGAGGGAGTTTCACCATTGTTGACCAGGATAGTCTTGATCTCTTGACCTCATGATCCACCTGCCTCATTCTCCCAAAGTGATGGGATTACAGGCGTGAGTCACTGCGCCCAGCTAATTTTTGTCTTTTTAGTGGAGACAGGGTTTCGCCATGTTGGCCAGGATGGTCTCGATCTCTTGACCTTGTGATCTGCCTGCCTCAGTCTCCCAAAGTGTTGGGATTACAGGCATTAGCCACTACGCCTGGCTGCAAAGTTTCATTTCTTAACCTCTAATGGGGCATTAACTTTTTAAATTTATCCAGATATAAGCAAGGTATCAGGTTATCCCTTCCTGAAATAGTTGAAATTGCTATTGAAATATTGAAACAGTTTCCTGAAATAGGGCTCACACAAAGTATTAATGTAATCGGAGTTCAAAATTTGTTTCTTATTTTCTTTAATATTTCAGAGCAATTACTTTAGTTGATTAAAAACTTTTGTTTTACCAATTGTATTATTGGTCTCTTTTACTTATAAATAATTCCTGGCTGCCAATATTGCCTGTCCATAGAGAAATTAAACAAGGTAACTTTCATTTTAAAGATTATTTTATACCTTTCAGACACTCTTAGCTGTAGGAATGGTTGCCAGCAAAGATCAGCCTACGTCACTATTTTCTTTTAGCACATTCTATAAAATACTTGGGATGTCAGTTCACGAACTGAAGACCAACAATAGCTCTTGTAGCTGGCTGGATCTCTCACATAACATCTGACAACATTTTTAGTGCTTTGGACTCTTTTTGACTTTCTCATAGAAGACAACAAATTACGCAGTCCCATGTGAAGATGTCTGCAGCAGAGATAGCCCCTCCATTCCAAGGACTGTCAGGGTATGCCAGACATCTTACATAACTGACTCATTTATGTTGCTAAGAATGTCAGGAGTAATTCATGACAAGTAATGACACATACACTTGGAATAACTTGAGGCAACACAGTTATCTTGAACAAGGTGATCTTTGGGTCTTTAAAATGACCAAAGGGAACAAAGATAGATTGATTCTAGGGATAAAAATATTTTTATTTTCTAATGAGGGATAACATTTCTGAGCCAAAAGAAAGCTTTCTAATAAAATACGCATGCCAGACAAATGTCTTCTTTCTTTTGTGCCAAGAATATCACACACCCCTGACATGTGAATGTACACCTGACATTATGTGATGATCAGAGCCTTTCAACCCTGTGTTCTTCTTCCCAAAAACCCATGACCCCAGTTTAATCATGAGAAAAACATCAGACGGATCCAGAGTGGGGAAAAGCTACAGGATTCTGGCCTATACTCTTTAGGACAGATAAGATCACGAAAACTAGGGAAAGATTCATTAGGGAGACAAGACAAGTAAATGCAATGTGGTATCCCGGACTGGATGCTGGAACAGAAAGAGGACGTGATTGGAAAAACTTGTGAAATCCAAATAAAGTCTCGAGGTTAGTGACAGGGCCGGGCATGGTGGCTCATGCTCATAATCCCAGCATTTTGGGAGGCTGAAGCGGGCGGATCACAAGGTCGGGAGACTACCCTGGCTAACATAGTGAAACCCCATCTCTACTAAAAGTACAAATATTAGCCAGGTGTGGTGGCACGTGCCTGTAGTCCCAGTAACCTGGGAGGCTGAAGCAGGAGAATCACCTGAACCCGGGAGGCAGCGGTTGCAGTGAGCTGAGATTGCGCCATTGCATTCCAGCCTGGGCGACACAGCGAGACTCCATCTCAATAAATAAGGCAGTATATCAGATCCTAGCTGTGACATGTAGAAGCTGTGTGAGCTTTCTCATCTGCTAAAAAAAAAAAAAAAAAAAAAAAGGGAGCGGGGGGAGCAATAATGCTTCCTCCTAGAGCTGATATGAGGATTGCATGAAATAATACAGGGACAGAGATCAAGTGGGAAGAATGAGTTAATGCATTCCAGGCTGTAATGGCAGTAGAGGGCAAGGTTAAATGCCAAGTGGAAGTAATAGCCCTTTCTCACCTCTAAGCTTTGGCATGTGCTGCTTCCTCTGCCTGCCAACTTTTACTCCCCTTTGTATTCAATACTTCAAGACCAAGTTCAAATAGCAATACCTTTGTGAAGCTTTCCCAGAAGCACACAAGCAGAGTTAGCCACACACTTTTTGGTTTTAACAAAACTTTGTTTATGCCTCTAATTTAGCAAACACCACCACCGCCACGTCATGCTCTGCTCCTGCATTAATTCATTCTCTCTACGTGATCTCTATCCCTATATTACTTCATGCAATCCTCATATCAACTCTAACAGGTACCATTATTGTTCCCTTTTATTTGTAGATGAGAAAAGTAAGGCTTAGTGAAGTAAGATACCATAACTTATCCAAGCTCACACAGCTTCTACGCATCAGGACTAGGATCTGATATACTGCCTTAAAAAAAAACTAAATACTAGACTTTAATATATAATATAATTTTGGATATTAGATAGCCATTAGTTGTCTTGTCTCCCCAACCAATCTTTCCCAGGCTCAGCTGGGATGGCAATGGCCGAGAGCAAGACAGTGGTAATGAGTCATTCATTCAACATGTGCCTACTTTGAGCGTCCCATTAGAAAGTCTGATTCTCTAATTTTAGGGATGACACAATGTCTGGAAACCTGAGATTATTCACCCAAGGTCATACCATGAACCACTGGAAGAGCCACATCAGGTAAGCAGTGAGGAAGAAGATGAATATGAAGGGCAGGATAATCTTAAACAAGTACTTGGGTCCAAATCAGCACAGAATCTTCACAGGGCAGTTGTGACATTGATTTGGATGGGTCAGAGAATGCGAGCTGAAGAATGCGACTGTGACAACTAAGTTTGGAATATGAAGGAGGAGGACAGATTACAAGAGTTTTTATCAACAAGCAGATGAAAAAAATTAGGCCGATTAGGATGAAAGAAGATAAAATGGCAGGATATGAAAATAAACTAGATATAGCAATCAAAGATGAACCATGACTCCTAAGGCTTGAGATCCTCATTCACCCCTGATCCAGTGTATGGGGGAAGAAACAATACCTTTCAGATGCTTCTCATATTTAATTTGGTCTGAGGAGATGCCTGGCTTAAGAAGTCAGTAGGAAACTGTGAATGTGAGCCAAAAGAGAAGGGACCAGGAGAAATGGAGGTGTGCCTACGTTAGATGTTCCACTAGGAGTGGCCAAGATCCACTGCTGCTCTGCTATATTATGGGAGCAAGGCATCGAATTCAGATGCCTGCACGTTCCCTACTGCCAGTGGAAGAGGCCTCAATTCTTACAAGATACCAGGGTGTCTACCATAGTGAGAAATTAATTATCACCCTAGATCCTTCACTTACATCAAGACACTTAAGAAGAACATTTTTACTTATTTTCTCTTTTGCCCTTTGCTAGAACATACTTTTAGATGTAAAAGTAAGCAGAAAAGAAAAAAATCCACAGATTTGACCATATGAAAAAAATTTTAAAATCTTAAAAGAAAATTAGGAAAGACTTAGCGAAATTACAAGAGTGTACCACCAAAAATGTATATGTAACGTACATACATTTATTATTATCATTGAGACTCTATTTTGAGTCTTGCTCTGTCACTCAGGATGGAGTACAGTGGCATGATCTCAGCTCACTGCAACCTCTGCTTCTTGGGTTCAAGTGATTCTTGTTCCTCAGTCTCCTGAGTAGCTGGGATTACAGGCGCATGCCACCAAGCCCGGCTAATTTTTGTATTTTTAGTAGAGACAGGGTTTCACCATGTTGGCCAAGCTGGTCTCGAACTCCTGACTTCAGGTGATCCACCTGCCTTGGGCCTCCCAAAGTGCTAAGCCCAGCCATGTGTACATACATTTATATATGTATTACATATAAAAGAGTTCATATACATTGATTCAAAAAATAAAAAGCCTGACAAATGAGAAATGATATTAATGGAAATTTTAAAAGAAATATAAATGTTAAATAAGTATATAAAATAAATGTTTAAAAATTAGAAGTGTTCAGAGAATTGCTAAAGGGAATGAGCATATAAAACAAATATTAAACCTTTTTAGAATTAAAATAAATATATATTTGAAATGAGAATGTTCTCCTGTAAAAATTGTAAAAAGACCATGATACAATATATGTATCAAAATATCACTCTGTACCCTATAAATATGTACAATATGGACAATTATTATATGCCAATTATAAAAACAAAAACAAAACCAAAGAGTAAAAAAATTCAGAACATTTTTGCTGGGCGTGGTGGCTCACGCCTGTAATCCCAGCACTTTGGGAGGCTGACGCGGGCAGATCACAAGGTCAGGAGTTCGAGACCAGCCTGGACAATATGGTGAAACCTCGTCTCTACTAAAAATACAAAAATTAGCCAGGCATGATGGCGGGAGCCTGTAGTCCCAGCTACTCGGGAGGCTGAGGCAGGAGAATCACTTGAACTTGGGAGGTGGAGGTTGCAGTGAGCCAAGATGGCACCACTGCACTCCAGCCTGGGCAACAGAGTGAGACTTTAGCTCAAAAAAAAAAAAAAAAAAAAAGAAGAGAGAGAGAGACCTGTACCAGTTTTGCTCACTAATGAGAAGTTGAAAATTGTGATATGGCAACATACTAGAATATTGTACAGCCTCTAAAAATAACATTTGAAAAAAAGTTATGAATGGAATGTAAAATGCTTATGGGAGGTATACTATTAAGTGGCAAAAAGCAAGATATAAAATTCTACATAGAACATCTTTTTTTACAATATCCATGAAATACGAATATTCATTAATGAGATTATGTGAGATTCTTACTCTTTCTCTCTCTGTATTTGCTAAATTTTCTCAAATGAGTATATATTGGTTTCTTTAATATCAACTTTATTCAGAAATAATTCACATGCTATACAATTCTGTTTAAAATGTACAATTCAGTGGTTTTTAATATATTCACAGAGTTGTGCAACTGTGTGTATTGCTTTTATAATAAGAAAAAAAATTCAGATGAACAGATCTGTGGCTTACAGACACTCTGCAAAAATACATTGTTTCCCTTCATGTAAATAGATATGTTCTGTATTTAACCACAGCCAGGAGCCACTTTCAGCCAAGCCAACCAATATGTGCTCTGAGTCGCTCGGTCAAAATAAACACAGGTAGCAGGGTTCCTTTTTCTAAGGCTAATTGCGCTAATCTATCTTTAAATGAAGTTTAAATAAAAATGGGAAACTTGATGGCAGTATTTACCTTTACAGTGCTTGTGGTCCGGAGTCCGGGTATAGCCTTTGTGGCATGAACACATGTAGGAGCCTTCAAGGTTGGAACAATCACCATTTGTGCAGACGTTTGGTTCCAGGCACTCGTCCACATCTTGAAGAATGTTGCGTAATGGAAAGAACAAAAAAGAAAAAAAGAAAACATGGATAAAGTTAAATTTGGTTAGAAATGGAAACAGTAGACCTTCAGAAGACCAGGCAGATTCTTAAAGATAAACTTTCAAATTAGCCCGAAGGAGAAAAAGCAGCTTCTTGTGAGCTAAATGGATGACGGTTCTATACTTTAACTTACCTTCTGAAAGTAACTCAGAACCAAATACGCTCTATGAGTAAATTCAAGAAGTAAAGACGGCTTGTTGTAGCCGGGAGGAAGGAAGAGAGGGGAGATTTAGCGCAATGTCTCTACAAGAAAGAATTTTCCAAAGAACCAAAGATGGGTTGAGGTCTATTTTGGAAACTGATGAATTCAGTAGGATGGGAGAGTTCACAAAAGCAAAAGATATGACTCATGACCCAGAGAAATCACAGGGAAGTTTTAACAGAAAGGTGAAAAAGTCTAATAAAAAGCTCTAAAATGGCAGTGAATTCATATGATAAAAACCAAGTAAGCTAAGGGACAAATACAAGCCGACTGGGCAGTCTGAAGGTAGGGTACAGGCTGAAGAGGTAGATAATAATAGCACCTAATCTTTATCAAGCACTTGCTACATGTGGGCATTAAAAGCTTTACATACACCATCTCATTGAACTTGAACAGAATCCATATGGGCCAACCATTTTATGGAGGAAGGAACTGAAGCTTAGAGAAGTTCAGTAACCAGCCCAAGACCACATAGAAAGGGTGATTCTAAGATTTGAACCCAAGCCTATCCTTTTAACCTGACTGTAAGTTTCTGTCACAGGCAAAGTTAAATCTAGTGATAGAAACAGTTAAAGAAAGAGAGAATGCATGAGTTGGGGTTTGTTTTTATTGTTTGCTAACACAGCATTTATACTGAAAATCTAAAATTTATTTCATTAAAAAAATATTAAGTTCCTACTATATATAACTATTTTTCAAAAATAAATATGTAAGTTCTGTGCTCCATTTGAATGGGCCTGGGTAGGTCCACTGTATGTCACAGTGACAGACACTAGGGAGGTATCAACAAGCAAAAACTTAAAGAGGAAAAACTTGAATCACAAAATGCTAAAACTACACATACAACGTCACAATTTAGGCTTAATCTTATAGGGGTCTATAACATAATCAAAGCATCTTAAACATAAGGCAGGCAAATGAGGAGGAAAAGACACGTGACAGCATCCGTTTCACTTTTCAGTGCTTACTACACCACGAAAGCAGTAAAGTTTTCTACCCTGTTAAGGCAGTCACAAGCACACTGACAATACAAACCTAATCTTCAGCAATCCAGAGTCTAGATTGCATGCATTTGCATTGCATTAAGACTGGATTCTTTCTTACAATGGAATGCAGAAATGGAGTTGTACTAAAACATGGCAAACATATCTGTGAGTGTGCACCTGGGTGTGTTCCCTGCGCATATTGAGAAGAGCCAAGGAAATGGCACCGCCTAGGTGCTCTGTGTTGCTTTCACAAAATATCACTAATTATGGTGAACTGACTCTAGTCCACGACAACAAAAATAGCACTTCCAGACTGACTCATTAACCACCCTTTCCTTGGTTGTGGGAATCCACTTCTGTAAACACTGAAGGCAAACAACTTGAAAGAAGCAGCCAAGTATTGGAGCCAAAGTAAATAATGGGAATGAGCCTAGACACCAGGCATAGCAATTCCAGACAGCAACAGGAAAATGTCATGTTTAGTATCTGGTTTTGTTTCAAAAATGTTAGCAAGTTCAGAAATGTATGGATTGCTCTCTTTAATTATTCATGCACCAGGGAAAGTGATTTATAAGGCTGTAGAATGTAACAGCAAAATCAATTTCTAAGACCATACTTTCTCTAGGTAAAGTAAATCAACAGACAGTGCAGATTACCATTTAGGAGACACTTATAAAACTTCTATTTTTCTAGGCTACTCATGATTAATGATGAAGCAGAATGCCTTGAAATATCTAGGGTAGCCTGATGTGTTTATTCTTTCTTTTACTTATTATAGACATAATTGCATGGAACCAGAATTCTGTCAAGCCAATCACCGTAGATAGAACAATTTGAATGGAAAGTACATGATCTTAATGAAACTATGCTCCTGAAAAAACAGCAAGACAGTAAAATATCACTGAAGAATCTCTACAAAGAAGGAAGGTCTCCAGAGAGCAGCCACACATAAAACCACTTGGAGGATGCAAATGGTGTAAAATTAATTCAGCATTGTGTCGTTAGCCCCGATTTCTCTCCTAAACTGCCGAACCATGCATCCAGCTGGTCAGTGTACTGGACATCACCTTGATGTCCTCCAGGTACCTCTGAGTCTTTATGGCCAAAACTGACCCCTCCCCTGCCTTTTCTTTATGTTATTTTCCATACCAATATCTAGTACCATTATCTACTCAAATGCTCAAGTCAGAAACCTGGGAGTTACACCTTCTAGAGTCCTTACTTTTACTCTCCCTCTTTCCTCTCATTGTTTATTGCCCAGGAATACCAATCTGCCTTTCAAATCTCTCTCAAATCACCTACTTTCATTCTTTCTCACCTGAGTTACTGCCATAGTCTTTTAATTTGTTTTTCTAAGACTTGGCTTCTCTCATCCATTATCCAGCTTGCAGACAGAATAAACCTTTTTCTAAAATACAAATCTGATACATGGTGTTGGCTCCTCCACTTAAAAACCTTCAATGGCTTTCAGTGTTCTTCAGTTTAGTCCAGGACACAAACCTGTGCGGCCCTGGGTGTAATGACAGCAGAAGGCTTGGCCCCCGCCGTTCTAGCCTCCAACCCTTGGAAGATCTCCCATCAATGCCATAAGAAGTGCTATGCTTTGAAAATGGTTTGTCCCTGCTGAAACTCATGTTGAGGCTTGGTTGTCAAGGTGGCGGCATAGGGAAGTGGTGCTTTTAAGGGGTGATTAGTTCATTAAGATAGATGAATGTCTTTCTCTCAAGACCGGATTAGTTCTTGTGGGAATGAAATCGTTCCCAAGAGAGTGGATTGTTATAAAGTGAGGTTGCCTCTGTGTTTTGCTCTCTTTGCATGCGCTTGCTTCACCTCCCACTTTGTGAGCATATTAAGATGCAGTATAAGGCCCTCACCAGAAGTGGCCAACTGATCTTGAATTTGCCAGTCTCCAGAACCATGGGCTAAACAAATAAATCTCTCTTCTTCATAAATGACCTAGTCTCAAGGTGTTCTGTTATAGCAACACAAAATGGGTTATGAAGGAAGCGGGTGGTCCTTACCCATCCCGCCACCCACCCCATGGTTGCCTTATCCCCGCAGCAGAGGGAGGTGATTATGCCTCTGGTTTTCAAGGTGGAGCTCAAAATTTGTCTTACTCTAAGATACGGTCTTACAGAATATTCATATTACCCAAATTCTTCCAGCGCATATACGAGTTCAACAGGCCTTTGTGCTTTATCTGTTAGGAAACATCATAAAAAATAGTGTTGATAGAAAAATTGGTTCTAGCCAGGTGTGGTGGCTCTTGCCTGTAATCCTAGAAACTCAGGAGGCTGAGGTGGGAGGACTGCTTGAGGACAAGAGTTTGAGACCAGTCTGGCCACTACAGCAAGCCCCTGTCTCCACACCCAAATTTTTTTTTTTTTTTTTTTTTTTTTTTTTTTTTTTTTTTTTTTTTTGAGATAGAGTCTCGCTATGTCGCTCAGGCTGGAGTGCAGTGGCACCATCTTGGCTCGCTGCAAGCTCCACCTCCTGTGTGCACGCCATTCTCCTGCCTCAGCCACCTGAGTAGCTAGGACTACAGGTGCCCGCTACCACACCCGGCTAATTTTTTGTATTTTTACTAGAGAGGGGGGTTTCACCGTGTTAGCCGGATGGTCTCGATCTCCTGACCTTGTGATCTGCCCACCTCGGCCTCCCAAAGTGCTGGGATTACAGGTGTGAGCCACCGCGCCCGGCCTCCAGCTTCTTTTCTTTCTGGGGGGAAATGATAACATTACTCTCTCCGCATCCTCTGGTAACTGTCAATTCTCCACAATTTCACAGAGATGACTCCCAGCTGGCCAGTAATCCCACCTGGCTCATCGTCTCATTGCCTTGGGGTGTAATTCATCTAGGTGAAGAAACTTTTAAAAATTTCCCTTCCTCATATCCTGGGAACATACCAAACTGTCTCAAGCCCCTCCCTGGTGGGCATAACACACCATGTACAGAGGGTATTCAGATGTCACCCAGTCATGTTCTCTCCAGCCTGTGCTCACTTACATTTCATGTAGCAGCTGTTTGGGGTTGGCTAGAATTTGTCCCAGAGCAATAATTTACCTGTATTACTTTCTGTACTTTCAAAGAGATGAATATGTCAACATAGCCAATTATTTCTCTAAGGCTATCCAAACTCAGTTTGTTCCTTAATCACCAATGCAGGCTTCAGAGAGTGAGAACCACTTGAGATAGGGATAAAGCATCTTATTCTAGCACTATAGCTACATGAAAACACAGGATTACCCCCTACCCCAAATGTGTCCATTACTCCAGCGATTCCTCAACTATTCTTCACACATAATCTTTTATACTAAAGAAGATGGGAGAACATATTTGGCAGAAAAGCGAGCACGGCAAAATGAGAGACAGATGTTGGTCCGGTCAGTGTGATGAAACCACCTCAACTGCACTTGAGGTATAGGAGATCCTCAGAATCTCACACCCCCTCTGTCAATTTTGATGAAGTTAAAATATGTGGTAGTAGCAGCAGAGCTGCTGACAAACATTTGTTACATAATCCTCAAAGAATCATCACTGCTTTTCAGAACTGGAGAAGAACCAATGAATGCTGTGTACATCCTACATAAAGAGCCAAGGATGATCTCAGAAAACTCCAATCACTAATCCCACCATATTATTGGCTCCCTACCTCACCTTTCCAAAGAACATTTTATCTTTCAGCAGAACTCAACTGCCGCTACGTATGGTGCAGACTTGCCATCTCAAACTCTAGAATCCCCGAGCCATTGTTATTGCTGCTTCCAAGGGATGATTCCAGCCCATGTGGCTTTCTCCTTTCTATGCTCTTTTATTTTCCTTATTGTCTTTGTTATATTGTTTTGTTCTTTAGTTTTCTTATGTGTACACGAAGGGTACATGAGACATTGTACAGCACAAAACACTGGATTTAGAGATAAAAGATCGAGGATCACATCCTGGTTCTGATATTTATTACCTATAACCTTTAGTAAGCCCATTCACTTGTTTGGGCTTACTTCCAATTTCACACTTGTACTACAGAGATGACTACCGTGAGGATCAAATGATGCCATCATGTCAAAACCTTCATAAACTATATAATGAGAAGGATTTTATTATAATAATTAATGTTCCTACAAACCATGCTCCCTGGTTTCAAAAGTTTGTTTTTTGTTATTTTTATAATTGCAAATCTTCTCTGGCATATAGATATGTAGACAACAGCTCAATAAATAGCTCAGTGATTGATCAGAAGCATCCTTTAGCATATAATAATTTAGGGATAAGGCTAATGTTTGCACACGAAATATGAAAAAGGTACATGCTGTACTCAGTTGCAATCTTCTATAAAACAAATACCTGCTGTATCAAGTCTTCAATTTCAGCTTAGTCTATGAATATTCATATAAGCCATGAAAGTTAACACTGAATCTTCAAATCTGAAAATAAATCCTAGTGTGAAAAGAACTTCTAGAACAATGAGTTCTCCATGTTTTCTGTCCAAGTTTATTCTTCAAGTTCTCTGTGCCAGGTCTTGGTTAAGACTGTAGTTATCAGTTGCCAAGCAGATTGAATTATACTAAATTCTTCAAATAACCAAGACCCACATTCAGAGAGCTTAAATGGGAGTCAGAAAGTCATTCTCAACTTAATCAGAGATTAAAAAAGAAAGATTACACTGGCAAAATCTTAGAAATTTGTGTTACCAGGTCACAAGATCTATCACAAACTGAACAACAAATAATAACCCCCCAAAAAGCTAGCTGCATATATCCAATAGGTGGCATATTCTGCCTTGTGAAGGTGAGCAGAGACAATAAAGTACAGGAATGGAAACAGCAGCATTATTATAGATGCCTAAACACTTGTTATGAATCACTAATGACCTTACAGAGAAGTATCATGGCTCCCAAGAAGTATATTCCAACTAAGTAAGAACACTAAGAAGCTGGAAGGAGTCGACAGACATGACCCTGAACGTGCCCGATCTAGTCTGACCTTGGAAGCTAGGCAGGGTGGGTCCAGTTAGTATTTGGATGGGAGATATCAAACAGAAACCACAAAATTATTTACATTCATAAGAGAATGCTCCAAAAGGCCAGGAGCGGTGGCTCACACCTGTAATCCCAGCACTTTGGGAGGCCAAGGCGGGTGGATCACGAGGTCAGGAGTTCAAGAACAGCCTGATCAACATGGTGAAACCCCGTCTCTACTAAAAATACAAAAATTAGCTAGGCGTGATGGCACGTGCCTGTAATTCCAGCTACTCAGGAGGCTGAGGCAGGAGAATCACTTGAACCCGGGAAGCGGAGGCTGCAGTGAGCTGAGATCATGCCATTGCACTCCAGCCTGGGCGACAGAGGGAGACTCTGTCTCAAAAAAAAAAAAAA